>NC_057732.1:52133217-52182621 GCF_004010195.1 Chiloscyllium plagiosum
CTCTCTGAGACATCCTTGATCCTGGCACCAGGGAAACAACACACCATTTTGCTTTTTCTCTGCTGGCCACAGAAACGTCTGTCTGTACCTCAGACTAAAGAGTCCCCTAACACAATTGATCTCTTGGAAGCCAAAGTACCCCTTGTTGCATTAGAGCCAGTCTCAATACCAGAAACTTGGTTGTTCATGCTATGTTCCCCTGAGAATCCATCACCCCTACATTTTCCAAAACAGCATACCTGTTTGAAATGAGTATATCCACAAAAGACTCCTGCCCTAGGTGCCTACCTCTCTAACCCTTCCTGGAGTTAACCCATCTATGTGACTGTATCGGAATGTTTCCCCCCTTCCTATAACTGCCATTCATCACATATTGTTGCTGTTGCAAATTCCTCATCGCTTCTATCTGTCTCTCCAACCGATCCACTTGATCTGATAAGATTCGCATCCAACAGCATTTATGGCAGATATAATCCGCAGTAACCCTTAAACTCTCTTTAAACCCCCACAGCTGACAAGAAGTACATATCACTGCAAAGGCTACTTTTGCTCCTTCACAATCTACAGACCCAAAAAATAACACCGTCTTATTCCTCTAGAAAACACTGCACCAGGTTAAATTAATAGCTAAGGCTTATATTTTAAGTTTAATCAAGAGACTTATCTCCAAAAACATATCATCAAGAAAGAACCCACTGTACTCACTAATGCAGCCTTTCTCTTGGACAGACTTAAAACAACAATTAACTTATCTGAATCTGTGTTGTAAACTTCGCCCAAACTGGTTCCTCCAAGATTAGTTGTGAAATTCGCAGTTTGTTAATTTTCCCAGATGCACTCCGATGTCCAGCGACATGAATTCAAAAACAGCAAAGGCAGTAACTGTGCAGGTTCTCTCTCTCTCTCTCTCTCTCCTGCACTGTCCTCACCATGTGCTTCCTTTGTCTGTTCTTCTCCCTTTTAAAACTGCTGTTGTTTTGACTTTTTTTCCCAAAGTTCCAAAACAATGCATCAGCATATAAAACAGTAATTGCTGCCTCTGGAATTTAAGGAAATCAAGTCCAGCACCTAAAATACCTTAAACAAAGGAGCAGCTCTTACAGCCAGAAATTTTTACTGATTTAATCATTTACTGATTAAAAATCTATCTCAGCCTTGAATATCCTTAAAAACTCAGTCTCTATAGCCTTCTGTGGTAAAGAACTCTACAAATTCACCACTGTCTGAGGGCAGAAGTTCCTCATCTCTGTTTTAAATGGGCAACCCCTTAAACTTGAAATGATGCTGTCTGGTTCTAGACTTTCCCACAAAAGGAAACTACCTCTCCACATCTACCTGTGAAGTCCCCCAAGAATCTTGTGTGTTTCAATAAGGTCTCCTCTCATTCCTCTAAACTCCAATGAGTACAGACCTGACGCAACTCAATTCCTCTTCACAAGAAAATCCTTCCATACCCAGGATCAGCCTAGTGAATCTGCTCTGCATTGCGCCTCAGGTCGGTATATCTTTCCTAGACAAGGGGCCAACATAAATTCATCAGCAAGATACCAACTTGGAACAGGCCAAATTAGGAGCACAAGTTGCAGAAACTTCGTTTCCTTTGCATTTAGAAGAATTAGGAGCAATCTAATTAAAATTTGAAGGCATTCAAAGGTATATATGTAGAAACTGTAATGGCAGACTCCAAAATGAAAGGACATACTTCTAAAATTACAATGGACAAGTTATGAATAAAATCAGGATTTTATTGACACAAAAGGGCAGTGGAAAGCTAGAATTCATTTCCCAAGAGGCTGTGGATGTTGCATCAATTTAAATTTCATTGACTTCAGGAAGAAAGGGGAAGACATGCCCCTACCTACATCAATGGAACTGAGGTGGAGAGGGTTAAGAGCATCAAGTTCCTAGGAGTGGCGATAACCACCAATCTGTCCTGGACTCCACATGTAGATATGACAGATCAAAAAGGCACAACAATGCCTCTTCTTCCTTAGCCGTTTTAGGAAATTCGGCATGTCCGCAGGACCCTCACTAACTTTTACAGATGCACTATAGAAAGCATACTATCTGGGTGCATACTGGCCTGGTATGGCAACTGCTCCACCTAGGACCATAAGAAACTACATAAAGTGGTGTGCACAGCCCAGACCATCACAGAAGCCAACCTCCCATCCATGGACTTAATTTACACTTGCTATTGGTGCTGAAAGGGTCTCAACGTCATCAAAGACCCTTCCCAAAGAATACAGGTACTATAGGGGGTACTCCCAGGGATGGGAGCCTCAGTAGAGGTGTGATGAGTAAGGCAGAACAAAGTAGTAAGACATTATATAATTAAAGTAACTTGAATGTAATTTAAGCTAGTATTTATTCAATATGTTTGTTGTTTAGTTTCAGTTAAGTAGATAGGTTTGTTTTGGTAGAATAGTGGGTTGTTTAGTAACAATGGTACTTTGTTATGGCCTTGTTCTTTGTTCTGTTTGATGGTGTTATTTCTTTCTTTATATATAAATGTTTTGTAAAAGATTTTAAAAAGCTTTTCAATAAAAAATATTTATTTTAAAAAAAACCCTTCCCACCCCGATAATGCTCTCTTCCATCAGGCAGAAGATACAGATGCACACATGCATGAACACTTATACCAGCAGGTTCAAGAACAGCTTCTTCCCGGCTGTTATTAAACTGCTGAATGGACCTCTCTAGCTTCATACAATGTTGGTCTCGCTAATGTTAATCTTGCTTTGTGTATCTCTTGTGCAGCCGTAACCTTGTATGTCTCACTGTCTGAACACCCTATGATCTGTATGTCCTTGTTTGCTATGACTTGTTTGCACTGCTTGCAAAACAAAACGTTTCACTGTACTCAAGTACCTGTGACTACAATAAATCAAATCAAATCAATTTGAGACGATGGTCATTTTAAGATTACTTTCACTGTTCCCCATGCTTCTCAGAGCCAAAACATCAAAAGAACTTCTAGTCCTCAACGATGGCTACCAGATTCTTCAGGAATGATTTGTCTGCCTATGACAACTGCTTAACTGCCAGATCTTTGAAAATATCTTCTCACATTTCTGATGAATATCAACTTATAAAACCTCCACATCAAATATTTCACAGGCCACCCTAGCAATTCATTCCCCAAATGTATACAACACAAGTGATCAGATTATTTATAAACTAGAGGGCATTAATTTGTTTGATTTTCCCTCTTCTTAAAATTAAAAGCAAACACCCTGACTTGAAGTCCTTCAGTAAGTGACTTGAATTATATATATTCATTTATGTAATTGTAACAATTAGCTGCAAAATTCTTTATTTGCACTTTTTCCTTTTTCTTAAAAGGCAAGATGCAACTTCTTAAAAAGATACTTTTGGAACTGAATTTACATTTAATTTTAAACAATCCGTTTCATTTTCAATCTCTACCAGAGGTAGCTGTTGTAATATATTCCTGTGCAACCTTTCAATTCAAGGTCCAATACCAACAAACTGTTATATTGGACCAGATCAAACCCCCTGAAAATACGTTAAGACGATTGTCCAGACCCTAAACTTTTCTTATTTTAAAGGTAAGTGTGAGGTGTTGTATTCCAGATGCAATTCAACTGGTCAAACTACTCGACTTTAAGTAAAACACACTATTTTTACACTAGAGTTAAAATACAGACCAAATAAAAATAAAAGAATTGGCTAAACTGTAACCATAGAAATGCTTAACTACTACTAATTAACTGTTCCAATATAGTAACATCCCATAAACACACGCTTGACAAAGGCAAATTCAGTAAAACAGATTGTCTTATATGCAATTCCGGCAGCAGGAAGAGAACCCCAGCTTTTAGCTGTAACAAAGAGGGGAATAAGACCTCCCATAAGGCCATGAGACCATAAGAAATAGGAGTGGAAGTAAGGCCATTTGGCCCATTGAGTCCTCTCCGCCATTCAATCATGGCTGGTGGGCATTTCAAAGCCACTTACCAGCACTGTCCCCGTATCCCTTAGTTCCCTGCAAGATTAAGAATTTACCAATTTCTGCCCTGAAGACATTTAACGTCCTGGCCTCCACTGCGCTCCAGTAGCAGTGAATCCACAGGCCCACCATTCTCTGGCTGAAGAAATGCCTCCTCATTTTCATTTTAAATTGACCCCCTCTAGTTCTAAGGCTGTGCTCACATGTCCTCGTATCCCTGCCTGACGAAAAGATCAAAGTAACTGCTGAAAGCTAAAACTAAAAATCTTGGTTCAATGGAAGCTTGATCCCACCCATTCAGGCTGCTTCTACGGTTCCAACTTCAAAAAAAACCTTCCTTTGTTGCAATAATCACATAATCCATCACATTGTCTGTTCCATATATCACCATGACAGGTTTAACAGATACTGGATACTGGCAAGACGATATTCTGCATCTATTACCAGACATCATTTCATTTCTATCATTCTCCACAAGGTTACCCAGAACTGGAATGAGGTTCCGTTTGCTAGTCTTGTCTCCATCTGATCCAGCTTAATGGCTGCTTCACCATAAACTGATGGAACTTTCTCGCATGGGCTGTAAATCAAGAACAGCTTCTTTGCCTTTCTTTCTCTCCCACTCCTTTCGTATCACTGAGTTCATTCACAGATTTTATTGTTGTTTCACTCATTTGAAAAGATAGTTGTTCCCTTACCAAGTTGTTACTGGAGTTGAACACAAGATAGGAATGCTTGTCCTACCCACTCGCTGTGCATAAATCCACAGCTTTGTCCTGTGAGTGAGTGCTCTGTACTCAAATGGTTTCACAATGAAACTCTTGTAAATATCAGTTAACTTTCGCACATCTTGTGGAACTGCTCCAACCTACATATTCTGTGACATGACTTGATTGAAAAGCTAGTTATTGGTTAGGATTATGTGCTAACTTTAGATGATTAAGTGGGTTATTGAAAACAAAATAGTTTTAAAGATAGAATGAAAGTCAAGCTTCATTAATAATGTTAAAACTCTACTTGTGTCAATTGCTGTTTCTATTCTGAGATATTGCTCTCTCAACATCTTAAAAAGAAAATCAATTTTAACAAAATAATGAGTTGGTCATAAACTTGTTTAGAAACTAGGAACAGTAAAAAGGTTGGGTAGTTGGTTGCTGGTGTACAGACAGTCCGATAAGAAGTAAATTAGAGTGATTGGATTGATATACCTCCAAATATTTGCTGTAGTTGGCAACGTTCAGATCGAGATCTCACCATGCATAGAAAATCAAATGCACAAACCTTCACCCTGATTCCAACTTAGAGTACTCAAGCACTGTTTAACAACAGAGCTTAGTCATTCAAAACATGATGAGCTGTCACTCAAAGCGATGCCCTAAACATTGAGAACACTTGGACAATACACTTTATAGCAAATATAAACTGTAGCACATGAATTTTCATCCGTAATTCTTTGCAATAGGGGTACTAGTCCTTGATATGCTGTTCAAGGAGGGAGAGACAATTATTTCACTGCAGTGGATAGTGAAAACATTGGGAAAGTTATTCCAGTCTGCTTTGATAATTCCCACTTGCCAGCTTCAAAATATCATTGACAGAGATCTGGGAACAAATCAACAGTGTTTCGTTACGATGGGAATGATGCAGGGTCCAAAGTAAGATGAAGGATGAAAAATTATTAAAAACCTTTACAAAACCAAAAATGTAAAGTCTATTCAGACCAATGAGGGACTTGTATCAACAACTAGGAACATTGTTATGAAATTACTTAATCTTCATTGAATAATCCCTGATAGAAACAAGTCTGAAATGTTGGTCTGATCACAAAGTCAACTGAAGCAAAACATTCAGAATTCCAAACATTTTTCAGTTCCAACCAGCTTATTTTGTAAATGACAAACCAAGTCATACAGCAGTGGATCAACAGCTCGAAACAGAATACTCAACCACTTATATCTATATTTTTCTTAATGACTGATCAACTTTTTCAAAACCAGGTATTGATCCAGTTTACCTTAAAGATGTTAAACTAATGCAGCATTAAATTTCTTTATGGAATCAAAACAAAATTCATCCTCGTTTCGTTTCTCAGTTCCTGAAGATACTTCCTCCTTTGCTGGACAATTGTCAGGGAACCTCTGGTTCTGTGATCAGCCAGCTGGCCATTAGCACTGTCTGGCTGTTTCATCACAAGCCTGTCATAGTTTCAAAAATTCATTTCCAGCAAAGGTCTCAGAGGTATTAGGAATGGAATTCTTGGCTTATCTCAGGTACTGAGGTCAGTTATAAAATACTCTACAACAGAATTGAGATCAGCTGACTTAGCGCAAATCAAAGATCAAATGCAAAAATATTAATTTGCTACACTACTCATTGGATAAACTTACTAAGCCAAGCTTACACTCCTCTTAAAAGAAAATTGCAGTCCAATGGCTCTCTCTTGGGGCGTTAAACTCTGTATCCCATGTTCCAGGTAGTGAGCTTCTGCACTCTATGTAATAAATCCTTGTACTTACCTCTAAGAGATCATTGTTTTGTAAACTGTCCAGTTCTGAAATGTAACTTTGTATCCGATTTGGTAGACTCTGCCTTGGATTAATCTCGGTGGTCAATTTCTCTGTTGATAACGAATGGCTCTTTTCAGTCTGTGGTAAACTGATGCTCTGATTGTGAACTTTAGGATTTGGTTGAGCTGGAGCAGGCCTGATCCTGTGGATCAGTCTTTTTTTAATGATTTTGTTCCGTAGAAAACTCGAACGAAAAGTAGGAAGATGGGACGACGGAATGAGCACGGTGCTCTGAGGACCTGTAAAGAAACAAGAGGTTTTAATGTAACTCCAGGTCACTTTCTGGTGTCCGCAATAGTTATAAAGACTTCATTTTCACAGATTAAAACTGTATTTAATAAATAAGTACTTCAAGCTAGAAAAAACTATCCATTTCTAAAATATCTTTTAGTTTTCCCTTTTTTGCTGTTACGGTTTTGTGGCTCAGGGAGGGGCAGGACTAGCAGCTTAATGTTAAGGATAACATTATAGATGTACTTAGGGAAGATATTCCTGGGAGAATGTCCAGTGAAGATGTATGGTTGGAACTGAGAAATAAGAAAGGGATGATCACCATTTTCCTCATTCACGATTTCACCAGTTTCCTCATTTCTCCTCCCCCCACCTTACCCAAGTTCCAGCCTTCCAGCTCAGCACCGTCCTCATGACCTGTCCCATCTGTAGATTTTCCTTCTTCCCTATCTGCACCACCTTCCCCTCCGACCTATCACCTTTACCCACACCTCCATCAACCTATTGCATTCTCAGCTACCTTCCCCTCAGCCCCACCCCCCCCCCATTTATCTCTCCACCCCTCCAAGGCCCCCAGCCTCATTCCTGATGACGGGCTTTTGCCCAAAGCATCGACTCTCCTGCTCCTCAGATGCTGCCTGACCTGCTGTGCTTTTCCAGCACCACACTCTTGAATCTAATCTCGAGCATCTGCAATACTCACTTTTGTCTATAAATTGTGGAACACCACTAGGATCTTTATTTTGGCCCCAGCTGTTCACAACATATAATCAATAATTTGGATGTGGAGAACAATTGTAATATTTTCAAGTTTGCACAGTACACCTAAACTAGGTGGGAACTACGCTATAAGAAAGATGCTTTGCAATGGGCTTTGTGTGTAGTTAAGAATGAGGCAGATAGTAATATAAAGTGAAAAAATGTGAGTTTACCCACTTTGCTTGGAGGAACAGATGTCCAGAGTTTTTCTTACATGGTAAAGAAATGAGATGTATACAGGAACAGGGTATCTTGTCAATAAGCCACTGAAGATTATATACAAATGCAGTGGGCAATTAGGAAGTCTAATGGAACTTTAGCTTTGATTGCAAGTGGACGTGATTACATGGTGAATATCAATCCACAGTGCCACTAAGAATGGAGATCCAGGATTTTGACCCAGTAATAGAGAAGGACCAGTGATATCATTTCACGTGAAGGCTTTGGGTGACTTGGAGGGGAACTTGCAGGTGCTGGTGTTTCCATGTATGAGCTGTTCATGTCCATCTAGATGGGATAGATTGTAGTTTTGGAAGCTGCTGAAGGAACTGTCGCGTACTACTGCAATGCATCTTGCAGATGGTACATACTGCTGCTACTGTGTGTCAGTGGTGAGGAAGTGAATATTCAGGTGGTAGATAGGAGGGTATCATTCAATGCAGATCAAACCACAGGATCTTGCTGAATTATACAGCTCAATGCTATACTGAAGGAAGAATACTGAAAATAATTGGAAACTAAAGATTTAAGTAAATCACACTCACATTGACAAGAAACAGAAAGACTACTGATTCAACTGTGAACTTTAGAAGTTTATTGATGCAGTCTACACTGTTGGAAGATTCCTTGATACATGCCTTGTTTTTCTTCCAAGAAAGCATTTAAATTATAGAAAAAGGAAGAAACTTTACATCATTCTACACAATGAAATCAGACCATACCTGCTTGTCCTTGCATCAGTTCGCGTAGAGTTCGAAGCTCGTGCAGTATGGCTAATAATGTTGGCTGACAACTGCACATACAACAGTTCGAACCCATTGCAGAATATGGCATCTCTCCTGCAGAACAACCCAATGTTCTAAATTAATTCGGTGTATGAAAAATGAGCAATAACCCTAGTAATACAAATAACATTTTAGGAGTGAGAAGGAACAAATTTTGATAATTTATAATGAGGTTGGGATTCAGGGTGAGCTTGCCAGTTGGATACAAAATTGGCTTCATAGTAGGAGACAGAGGGTGATGGTGGAGGGTTGTTTTTTGGACTGGAGGTCTATGATGAGTGGTGTTCCACAGGGATCGGTACTGGTTTCACTTTTGTTTCTCATTTATATAAATAATTTGGATGAGAATGTAGGAGGCATGGTTAGTAGGTTTGCAGATGCCACCAAAATCGGTGGTATAGTGATCAGTGAAGAAGGTTATCTAAGATTACAGAGACCTTGATCAAATGGGTCAATGGGCTGAGGAGTAGCAAATGAAGTTTAATTTGGATAAACGTGAGGTATTGCATTTTCATTATACAAACAAGGACATGACTAATATAATTAATGTTGGGGGGCTCTGGCTAGTGTTGTAAAACAGAGAGACCGAGCAGTTCAGGTACATAAATTTTGAAATTTGCATCACAGGTAGATTGGGTGGTTAAGTAGCCATTTAGCATGCTTGTCTTCACTGTTCAGACCTTTGAGAATAGGAGTTGGGATGTCATGTTGAGGTTGCTCAGGGCATTGATTAGGCGTCTTTAGGAATCTTTGTGCAGTTTTGGTCACCCTGTTATAGGAAGAACATTAAATTGAACAGGACTCAAAAAGATTTACCAAATATTGTCAGGAATGAAATGTTTGAGATAGAAAAATAGAAAAGCTGGATGGGCTGGGAGTGTTCTCAGTGAAACACAGGTGGTTGAGGGGTGACCTTACTGAGGCTTATAAAATCATGAGGGGAAATGATAAGGTGAATAGCAAAAGTCTTTTTCCTAGGGTAGAGAGAGGAGAAAGATTTAAAAAGGACCTGAGGGGCAACCTTTTTACACAGAGAGTGGTTCGTGTATGGAATGAACAGCCAGAGGAAGTGGTGGATGTGGGTCCAGTTACAACATTTAAAAGATATTTGGATAAGTTTATGAATAAGAAAGGTTTAGAGAGATATGGGCAAGCACAGATGGAACTAGCTCGTTTGGGAACATGGTCTGCGTGGACTGGTCTGTTTCCATGCTCTATGACTCTGAGGTAGTGGCCATCTGATAGGTGATTTACCAATTTACTTATACAGATCTATTGCACCAAGTCATATTCATCGACCATTCTGATATTCACTGACCTACATGGGCTGCCTCTCAAGTAATGCTTCAATTTTAGAACTCTACTTATTTTCAAATCCCTCCATGTTCGACCTCTCCACTTCTGAAACCTCCTTAACCCCACAACCCTCTGAGATTTCTGTGTTCATTGAATTCTAGCTTCTCTTGCATTCCCAGTGCTAATCTCTTCACTTTTGGCCACAGTGCCTACAGCTGCCTGAACTCTAACGTCTCTCTGTCCTCTCCGATGATACTGTTAAAACCTACCTCTGATCAAGCTTTGGCCAGCTGCCCTAATACTGTCATATGTGGTTCAATGTCAAATCCTGCTTTGAGAGCACGCCTGTAAAGTCCTTGGGAAATGTTATTACATTAAAGGAGCTATATAAATAAATATTGTTGAGGCACTTGTGCACCTGCGTCCTCAGAACCCCTGCCGCCTCTCCTTTCTTGAGAATACGGTACCAGGATTGTTGGCTAGTCTTTGATTTGAGGTTATCTACTCAGTGTTGCAAAATCTGCCATTGGCTTTCAAATGACAGGTCAGACTGATTCTTGATCTGCAGATCTTTGGGTCATGGGACTTGGAGTGCAGGAATTGCCTCTGTCTGCTAGGGCAGCAAGAGAAGAGAAAGAGATATACAAACTGCCAAAATCTGCAGAGAAATACTGAAGTTGCAGATATGTAGGAAAATAAGGCTAGAGAACTAAAAATGAGCTGAGTCCAGGTACTGGCTTGTACTAAGCAAATTATGTGGCAAACAATGTATTAATGAAGTTTTGTGGAAAACAATGTATTAACTAAGTTATGCAGAAAACATGGAAGATGAAGTAATTTAAAAGCCTCATCTGGACAATGAGTAATGAGGTAATGCTACCTAGGACCTGGAGTCTGGGCCAGTGAGGTAAAGGCAGCGATAAAGCAAATGAGCCTGAGCCAACGGGGAACAGACAGTACCGCTCGAAGTAGACAAGGAAAGGAATAAGACAATGATGCTCGGGCGTGGAACCAGTGAAAATTCCAGAGACCAACCATCGTAGAAACAGATCTTACATCAAGGATGGTGATAACATCAACGAGAGAAGGAACAGAGCACCTGGCCAACATCAGCAGCTCTCCTGCTCAGGTATTAACTTTTGTATTTCTGGACTACTCAGGGAGTGTTGGTGTACAAATAGGTTCTAGTTTGTGGTAAAATGTATAAGCCACATATGTATTGTCTAATACATTAATAAAGTGACTTCTGAGTTACGAGAGAATTGACTCTTCTCCTCTCTGTACAGGAGAAAGTGAGGTCTGCAGATGCTGGAGATCAGAGATGGAAATGTGTTGCTGGAAAAGCGCAGCAGGTCAGGCAGCATCTAGGGAACAGGAGAATCGACGTTTCGGGCATTAGCCCTTCTTCAGGAAGAAGGGCTAATGCCCGAAACGTCGATTCTCCTGTTCCCTAGATGCTGCCTGACCTGCTGCGCTTTTCCAGCAACACATTTCCATCTCCTCTCTGTACAAGCCACTAAGCGTAGCTGGCAATTTCCAGGCTACAATTTCCAGGCTTCTCTGCTTTCTCCCTCTGCTTCATCTTTAAGGTGTTTGGACTTAAAGTGTGATCCAGGTTGATGGACAAGTTGTCTGATTTGGTAGTAACCTCCTCCTTGTCATTAATGTGAGGAGATCTTCATAGGGTGTGTACAGCTTTTTATTTGTTCTACTCTGGAATGCTGATCATTTGAGAATTGAGAAAAAAATAGGAGCGGTTGAGGGAAACATTTTTCAGCCATCCAGAGATGGTGTACAATTCATGGAGATGGTTTTGAGATAACCTTTTTGGAATGTTTGTGGAGATGGTTTCAGAAGGACACTCATATTGTTTAGACAGTCCTCCCATTGATTATGGAGGTTGCAGAAAGGCATGGATGATGCATCTTCTCCAGCAGTCTTATTTGTTTGGATAAACAGTCAATTAGATTAGATTAGATTACATTACAGCGTGGAAACAGGCCCTTCGGCTCAACAAGTCCACACCGACCCGCCGAAGCGCAACCCACCCATGCCCCTACATTTACCCCTTATCTAACACTACGGGCAATTTAGCATAGCCATTTCATCTGACCTGCACATCTTTGGACTGTGGGAGGAAACCGGAGCACCCGGAGGCCCACGCAGACACAGGGAGAACGGGCAAACTCCACACAGTCAGTCGCCTGAGGCGGGAATTGAACCCAGGTCTCAGGCGCTGTGAGGCAGCAGTGCTAACCACTGTGCCACCATGCCGTGCAGTACAGAAATACGATGACAACAACTGCTTCGTACACCAGAGCTGTTGGTGATGTCTTAGTTGTCAAATACTCAGCTGGCATGGCTGCTATACTGTTGGATCAATGTAGGTGAAGTGCACAATACATTCCAGAGCCTCTCCAACATACAGGCAGTTTCCAGGTTGAGAAGGGCTTCCAACCTTGAGTATCTTCAGAAGTTCATCTGTATAAAGGTCAGGCTGGACAATATAAGGTAGCTATTCATAAATAAACAGAATGTTCCTATGTTGGATCTTTAAAAGTATAATTATGGGATAGTGTTCAAATGTAGCAGCATTTGCAAGTCAGATGTTCAAAAGTCAGAGATCCCCTGTATACATAAGTTGGAATATTTGGCACAACAGGGTGACTTTTATAGGGGGTAAATATGATTTAGTATTCCTGGATAACAGAGACACTTTGATAAATATCAAACCTGGCATTTCAAACCTAGTATACAAAACTGATTTTCCTGCAGTCTGTAAAATAAAATTAAAAGGAACTTGATTTTCCAAACAATCCAGTTGCAGAAACTTGCTCATTAGCCACTTTGTATGAGTAAGAGTAAATTAAATCAGAGCAGGAGGAAGCCATTCAGCCCTTCACTCCTACTTCACCACTCAATGAGATCATGGTTGATCATTTAACTCCACTTCACTTTCCTGCATTACTCTATATTTCTCAACTCATTCCTTGTCTAAAAATAGGTCAATGTTATTCGTGTATACGCTCAATAATAGATCATCCACAACTCCCTGTGGCAGAGAATTCCAAAGAGTCACAACCCTCCAGGTAATGAAATTCTTTCTCTACTCAATCCTAGTTTTAGCCTTGTTTTACACATGATGTTGTGTGTCCCCAATTCTTGATGATGAAATATGGATGGAACATCCTTAATTGTTTGATCGTCCACCACCATTTATGACTGGGTGTGGCAGGACTGCAGAGCTTATCCACTGGTTGTGGGATGACTTAGCTCCATCTATTACACACTGCACCTGAGTTGCCATGAAAAAAGTCCCATGTCCCAAGAATACTTATCTTATTGATCAGATAAGTTTATATCTCATGTGTTCTGTACATTTATCGTTACCGGACAGAACAGAAAAAGGCGTGTTGAAGTCACTGGATTGATCTTCATCTCCTTCATAAAGTTCACACCTCTAAAAGATGTGTGTTTGGAGCACCTTTTGAAAACTGCTGAGAGGCACAAGTCAATAATATTTTGGGTGGAGATTGTTTAAACATTTTTTAGCTCAGGAAAATGTACTTGGCACACAATGTTTTCATTTTTTCTGAAAGAAACTAGAATATTAAAACTCACATACTCTCTCTAAAATAAAAAATTCACACACCATTCCCTTTTCGCATACCTTGAAGTCTTTCAGTATTCGCTGCTATGACTGGCTTAGATGATCTGGATCCTTCGCCACTATATCCTCCTGAAACACAGGATTTCTGTCTTTGAGTTTGGATATCTTTCCAGATTGTACTCTGGGATGAATGAGGCTGATCGGGACAGACATTGACCTGGTTTATATTACGTTGCAGCCATGTTAAATTTGAAGCTCCTGGTTCCTCCTTCAGTTTTTCTCGACCAGGCATCATTTGCTGATGGATTCTTACACTGTTAACCTTGTTATTTAATAAGCGTCTCATTCCTGACACTTGTTTCTTCAATCCCTCGCATACGTCACCTAGCAAATTATACCAATAATTGTTCAATTTGAAAATTACATCAACAGTTATTCAATAAAAAAGCTTGCATTGTTATATGTGCATGAAAAACAGTGCAATTCAGGATTATGTCAGAAGTCAAACACCAGGTTGTAGTCCAACAGGTTTATTTGAAATCCCAAGTTTTCAAAATGCTGCTCCTTCGTCCAGTGAAGTCAGGTGAAAGAGCAGCACCCCAAAACCTTGTGATTTTAAAAAACCTGTTGGACTATAACCTGGTATCATGTGATTAGATTCCCTACAGTACAGAAACAGGCCCTTCGGCCCGACAAGTGCACACCGATCCTCCAAAGAGTAACCCACCCAGACCCATTCCCCTACCCTATATTTACCCCTGACTAATGTACCTGCCGTTATGGGCAATTTAGCTTGGGCAATTCACCTAACCTGCACATCTTTGGGCTGAGAGAGGAAACTGGAGCACCTGGAGGAAACCTACGCAGACACGGGGAGAATGTGCAAACTTCACACAGACAGTTGCCCGAGGCGGGAATCGAACCCGGGTCCCTGGCACTGTGAGGCAGCAGTGCTAACCACTGAGCCACCGTGATGTCTGACCTTCTCCACCTCAGTCCAACACCAGCACCTCCACATCAATTCATGATTATAAGTGTTTAAAAGTAAAACTGTTCTGTTGTGGCAAACACCCCAAGCTGCTGAAAGAAGCCACTGAGGAAGTGGCAGAAGCTTTGATCACATGTTTAGAAATTGTGGCAGGGTCTGGAAGAAAACCATTGGGAGACTTTTGTTCAAGGGGACATCAAAGAGTAAATTATGAACCATAACTCAGTGGTACATTTCAGACTCAGACTTCATAATGAATTATCATTTAAAAATATTAGTCAAAATAACAAGATCAGTTAAAGTCAAAAGCAAATAGAAAATGCTTGGCAAATAGATGGCAGGGAGAGAAACAGAGCTAACATTTCAAATTGATACCTTTTCATTGGAATATTCATTATAGTTCAAACCAAGTTGTGTATGACGAATTTAAGAAACCTCTTTGAAACGAATTACCAACTGGACAGTAATACGTAATGCAGTTTGTTAGGACTTCCAAAAGGTATTGAAGGAGTGCGATAGCAGGACCCTTAAAAAGTATTGTGGTGAAAGGAGCAATGTAACTTGATCAATGTAACATAGATAGAAAGATGGCTGAATTGATCACCTCAAGATCCATCCTTCGTCCTATTGGCCTGTCCTCTGCCACGACAGTCTTTGTTAAAAAAATTATGAAATATGAGTAGCAATGCCTCTGACACCTCTTCCCAGGATCTCTTAAAATATCTGGATCTATCCAGACTAGGCATTTATCCTCCAAGTTATTTAGTTTACATCCTTTTTTAAATATATTTTAGAAATGCACTTATCACATTGCTCATAACATCATGCACTGTTATTCAATATCCTCGCTCTGTGGTAAGTATTGAAGCAAAATAATGATTTAACCTTTCTGTCATTTCTTGATAAATATTGTACTATCCTGTCCATCCATTCCCATCATGGCCTTTTGTTTTTAATTGATGAGGTTATCCCTCTGCTGTCTGTCTGCTTTACATTAGCCTCTTACTTATTCTGCAATTGCTCCCTTATGGCGTCCCGCTCATTATTTAGTTTGCTCGTCTTTCTGTAGATATTTTCCTGCATTCCGCTGAATGTCAATAACTATTGTTATCTGACAAAATAGTTGGCTACTTTATCGTTCCAAGTTCTATTCTTAGCTCTGCATTTTACCTTTCCTCTAACATTAAACTGTGTTATATATGCTCATGATTGACTGGGTGTTCCTCTGCATGTACTTCTCTGAACTGCTCTAGTATACTCCCGTTGCTAGATCAATACTGAACCCTCCTTATTGGAGTTTTAGTCTGCTTAGCAGTAAGGAAGCTGCATACGTTGTAAGAAGTCAATCTTCTTATCCCCTTTCCCTGCCTCTAGGTGATGATAAATTTGCAGAAATGTTTCAGATACCATAGATGCCATAGTACAGATACCGTATGCAGCTTTGGGCATCAGTGTTATACTGGGATCACTAAGGCCACTGTAGACCTCACAAGACCATCTTTGGGAAGGCAAACTCTACTCAAGTAGATACTTGAACTGTTTCCACAGCAGCATAGAATGAATAGGAAAGATTATCTAAAATAGTTTTGAAGCATTTTGACAGAAAAAAATTGTAAAATATTAATTCTTCTAATTACACAGTCAGAGATGAGGAATCAACAATATATAGATAAGCTTAGCAGCTGGGCAGCATCTGGGGAGAGAAATACACAACTAACATTTTGAGTCCAGTGACTTCCAAAGAAGGGTCTATTCTGAAGTAGGGTCACTGGACTCAAAACGTTAACTGTTCCTAGCACCACAGATGCTGCCAGACCTGCTGAGTTTCTCCAACAATTTATTATTTTGTTCATTTCAGATCTCCCATATCTTTGTTTTATATTAACCAACAATTTCTCTTTTTTTAAATTCACTCTTGGGACAAAGACATTGCTGGTTGGGCCAGTATTTACTGGCTGTCCCTCGTTGCCCCCTGAGGTGGTGGCCAGCTGCCTTCTTGAACCGCTGCAATCTGTGTGCTGTAGGTAGACTGCCCAGGCTTTGAGAACACAACGAAGGGATGGCGATGTATTTCCAAGTCAGGATGGTGAGTGGTTTGGAAGGAAACTTGCAGGTACCTGTTGCTCTTGTCCATTTAGATGGTTGTGGTCATTGGTTTGGAAGGTGCTAAGGCTGAATTTCTGCAGTGCGTTTTGCAGGGAGGTGATGGCTTGGATTTAATCCATTGCAAGCACTTAGTTCTATCACTTGCTGCTTATGCTTATCATCTGTGCTGTGTCTAACGGGAGAGTAAGAGAGAGAGTGTGGGAAAAATCTTTATGAAGTTGCTTAAGTCTGGAAAACACGACTACATACAGTACTCAGGCAGAGACTTGTAATTTTCTCAGTGAAAAGTGTACACATATTTGAAGCAGAACAAGATGAAGAGTCAAGAGGATGCAGGAGACATGGGATTAGTTTTGGATTGTTCTTCAGAAACGGTGTCGTGGACAGCGAAGAGGGTTACCTCAGATTACAACAGGATCTGGACCAGATGGGCCAATGGGCTGAGAAGTGGCAGATGGAGTTTAATTCAGATAAATGCGAGGTACTGCATTTTGGGAAAGCAAATCTTAGCAGGACTTATACACTTAATGGTAAGGTCCGAGGGAGTGTTGCTGAACAAAGAGACCTTGGAGTGCAGGTTCATAGCTCCTTGAAAGTGGAGTCGCAGGTAGATAGGATAGTGAAAGCAGGTGTTTGTTATGCTTTCCTTTACTGGTCAGAGTATTGAGTACAGGAGTTGGGAGGTCATGTTGCGGCTATACAGGACATTGGTTAGGCCACTGTTGGAATATTGCGTGCAATTCTGGTCTCCTTCCTATTGGAAAGATGTTTTGAAACTTGAAAAGTTCAGAAAAGATTTACAAGGATGTTGCCAGGGTTGGAGGATCTGAGCTACACGGAGAGGCTGAACAGGTTGGGGCTGTTTTCCCTGGAGCATCGGAGGCTGAGGGGTGACCTTATAGAGGTTTACAAAATTATGAGAGGCATGGATAGGATAAATAGGCAAAGTCTTTTCCCTGGGGTCGGGGAGTCCAGAACTAGAGGGCATAGGTTTAAGGTGAGAGGGGAAAGATTTAAAAGATATAAAGATATAAAAGGGACCTAAGGGACAACATTTTCACGCAGAGGGTGGTACATGTATGGAATGAACTGCCAGAGGATGTGGTGGAGGCTGGTACAATTGCAACATTTAAGAGGCATTTGGATGGGTATATGAATAGGAAGGGTTTGGAGATATGGGCCGGGTGCTGGCAGGTGGGACTAGATTGGATTGGGATATCTGGTCGGCATGGACGGGTTGGACTGAAGGGTCTGCTTCCATGCTGTACATCTCTATGACTCTAGGCCAAAAGCACAATGAAGCAACGGGCTTCTTCCTACCCTGTAAAGGTCCGTGGTCGCACTTGGATCAACGACACAAAGAAACTTTCATCGCTGGTCATCTGAAGTAATCTGACTAATCAGCTGGAACTAAGACGATGATTTAAGCCATTCTCCAGGGGAAGGCACAGATACAAGGTAATTTACAAAAATAAGCAAGTGTGATGGAAGAGAAAAACTGTTAATATAATATAATGGGGTCACTCTTCTATGGCCCTTTGCAGGAAATTCTAAGCTGCAACTTAATTTTATACAGCACATTTAATGTTGGGAATTGTCCCAAGGAATTATCCAAAAGTAACAACACTGTGTCCGAAGAGGAAATATTTAGAGATACAATGGCTGAATTCTGATATTTATTTTTGCAATGTAGATTACTTATTAAAAGGAGGAGCTTATAAATAATTATAAGAATATGCTGTATGCAACTACAAAAATCGTTGGAAAGAATTAGCCTTTATACTGTCTTCTATCACATCCTATTTTACTCTCTCATTGTCATTAGCTAATTTCAATTCAATGAAAATTGGAATGAAGAGACTAATGATGACCATGAAACCACTGCCGATAAGTGTGGTGCTGGAAAAGCACAGCAGGTCAGGCAGCATCTGAGGAGCAGGAGAGTCGACGTTTCAGGCATAAGCCCTTCATCAGGAATGAAAGCATTGCTGATTGTCAGGAAAGAAAATCCACATCTGGTTCACTAATTTCCTTTAGGGAACGAAACTGCCGTCCTTACCTGGTCTGGCCTACATGTGATTCCAAACCCACAGCAATGTGGTTGACTCTTAACTGCCCTCTGGGTAATTAGAGATGGGCAATAAATGTTAGCCGAGCCAGTGAGCCCTCATCCTGTGAATGATTTAACAAAACATTGCTCCTTTAAACATTATGTGCAGGTTTCTGCCCCTTTGACCACAGGGGATTTGCAGAGCTGGATTTATTAACTGATATCTGTCAATTATATTTATTTAAAGCCACAATTAAGTCTGAGGAAAGGCATGGGACAAACATTCATTGCCCATCCCCAATTGCCCTTGAGAAGGTGATGGTGAACTGCCTTCTTGAACCACTGCAGTCCATGTGCTGTAGGTAGATCCACAATACTGTTCGGGAGGGAATTCCAGGATCTTGACTCAGTAACACTGAAGGAACGGCGATATATTTACAAGTGAGGATGGTGATTGGCTTGGATTGATGATGTTCCCGATATCTGCTGCCCTTGACCTTTTAGGTAGAGGTGCTATCTGAGCTGAATAGAAAGCATCTTATAAATGGTACACACTGATACTTTTAAACATCAGTGGAAAAGGGAGTGCATGCTTATTTATATGGTACCAAACTTCTTCAGTGTTGTTGGAGCTGCACTCATCCAGGCAAGTGGGAAGTATTCCATCATAGTCCTGACTTATGCCTTGTAGATGGTGGACAAATTTTGGGGAGTCAGGAGGTGAGTTATGATTGCAGGATTCCTAGCCTCTGATTTGCTCTCCAGGCCACTATATTTATATGTCAAGTTCCTAGGAGTGACAATAACTGACAATCTGTCCTGGTCTTCCCACGGTAGATGTGACGGTCACGAAGGCAGAACAACCTCAGGTGGCTTAAAAATTTAAGTGTGTCCATAAGGACCCTCACCAACTCTTACAGAATGCTTTCCATTCTGCATCTATCTGGTGCATAATGGCTTGGTATAGCATCTGCCCAGGACCATAAGAAACTGCAGAAAATTGTGTGCACAGTTCAGACCATCACAGAAGCCAACCAACATCCCATCCACGGATTCCACCTACACTTCTCACTGCTGCGGAAAGACTCCCAACATCATCAAAGACTCCTCCCACCCTGGTAATTCTCTCTTCAAACCTCTTCCATTAGGCAGAAGATACAGAAGCTTGAAAACACACCAGGAGGTTCAGGAACAGCTTTTTCCCAGCCGTTGTTAGACTGATGGATGGACTCTCTAACTTCAACTTATGTTGATCTCACTAATGTTAATCTTGCTTTGTGCATATCCTGCGCAGCCATAACCTTGTATGCCTTGCTCTGTCTGAGCACCCTATGATCTGTATGTCCTTGTTTGCTATGATCTGTCTGTACTGCTTACAATACAAAGCTTTTCACTGTACTTAGATACATGTGACTGCAATAAATCAAATCAAATAAAACGAGTCCAGTTCAGTTTCTGTTCAATGGTAATCGCTAGGATATTGACAATGGGGGAATTCACCTTTGACTGTCAAGGGTCGGTTGTTAGATTCTCTCTTATTTGTCTTGCATGAATGTTACTTGTCACTTTTCAGCCCAAATGTGTCTCACTTGTCTTGAGAAAAGCTTGTAAAGTTATGGAAACTATCACTTATTACTGTATGTCATTTCAACCTGTCAGAGGAAGGAAAGCAGTTGATGGGTTATGAGGAAAATAATCAAACATTATCTTGAAGAAGTGTTCAGAAGGATATGATTGCAGTGAGTTCACCATGAAAGCCCCACCTGAGGGGTGGTCACCTTCAGGTTAAACCTCCACTTGTCCCTCCCTCTAAAGACAGAGCAGCTCCATGGTCCTCTAGGACTATGGTGACTTTTTCTTAAGCTGTAGACAGTCAAGTGTTTAAAAAAATTATGTTTAAAAATGTAATTAGTTCATATATAACTTCGTTTCTTCCTCCTGGTTTTAACAATAGTCATTAGCCCTTTCCTTGTGGTTTCTATTTTGCTTAAAATTAAATAAATAAACAAACAGAAAGCAGGAATGGTTGAAAGGTCAATTACTGAAGGGCACAGATTAAAAAGGATTGGTAAAAGGGTTAGAGACATCAGGCGGGCCAGAATTCAGGAAACATTGCCTGAGTGGACAGCAGATACAGATTCAAAGGTCACCAACAAAAAGGAAATGGATAAATATTTGAAGGAGGAAAGTACAGGGATATTGGGGAAAAAACAGGGGGTGGGAAGGAATTGGATTGTTCTTCAAAAAGGCCAGTACACATCAGCGTTCCCTCTAAGGTGTGAGACTGAACAGACACTCAATAATCTATGCACACTGATCGTCGTGCCAACTCTATTCCCAGGTAGGCAAGCAGGAGGCTGGAAGAATCTCCAGTGGGCGGCACGGTGGCACAGTGGTTAGCACTGCTGCCTCACAGCGCCAGAGACCCAGGTTCAATTCCCGCCTCAGGCAACTGTCTGTGTGGAGTTTGCACATTCTCCCCGTGTCTGCATGGGTTTCCTCTTGATGCTCTGGTTTCCTCCCACAGTCCAAAAATGTGCAGGTTAGGTGAACTGGCCACGCTAAATTGCCCATAGTGTTAGGTGAAGGGGTAAATGTAGGATAATAGGTCTGGGTGGGCTGCTCTTTGGAGGGTCAGTGTGGACTTGTTGGGCCAAAGGGCCTGTTTCCACACTGTAAGTAATCTAATCTAATCTAACACAGCAAGCCAGGCAACATCAGGAGGCTGGAAGAACACAGCAAGCCAGGCAGTCAGGAGGGAGAGGGACACAGCAAGGCAGGCAGCATCAGGAGGGAGAGGGACACAGCAAGGCAGGCAGCATCAGGAGGGGAAGAAGTCGACATTTTGGGTGTAACCCTTCTTCAACACCGACTTTCAATTCCACACACAGACCTCAGAGTCTGTGCAAAAGATAACAAAATTGGATGGAATTTAGGTACAGATTGAATGAGCTTAGTGACCTCCTTCTGTGCTTCTTGATGATTCTGTACATAATATGAACCTTCCAGTTTTAGCTTCCATAAAATAACATCACTTGTCTTCTATTCTGAGAAAATATTTCAAAATTATTTCACAGATGACTCTATAAGTGAAACATGAATAAGTGGTGCACTGTTTCTCAATATCAGCTCTTGCCATTTGTGCTTGAAGACAGGAATGAGTTGATACAGTAGCGCAGCACATTATAAACCAACAACCGGTACCATGGATATGAGCTCTTGAGTCACACGGAGGTGTAAACTCGGTATTGCAATTGCACTTAGCAATGGGCAGGCAATCTTTTTGAAGAAATAAAAATGCTCATACAATGAAATCCAAAGATGTGCAGGTTAGGTGAATTGGCCATGCTAAATTGCCCATAGTGTTTGGTGCATTAGTCAGGGATAAATGTAGGGTTGGGGAATGGGTTTGGGTTGGTTACTCTTCGGAGGGTTGGTGTGGACTTGTTGGGTCAAAGGGCCTGTTTCCATACTGTAGGGAATCTAATCTAATCTAATCTAATGCACAGGACTAGGCTACTTGAACACACCTAGAATTAGAATTAGAACCCCTACAGTGTGGAAACAGGCCCTTCAGCCCAACAAGTCCACACCGACCCTCTGAAGAGTATCCCACCCAGGCCCATTACCCTACCCTATTGTTCTAAATTTCCCCTGATTAATGCACCTCGCTTACACATCCCTGAACCCTATGGGCAACTGTGGGAGGATGCCGGAGCACACGGAGGAAACCCGCGCAGACATGGGGAGAACATGCAAACTGCACACAGACAGTCACCTGAGGCTTGAATTGAACCCGGGTACCTGGCGCTGTGAGGCAGCAGTGCTAACCACTGAGCCACCATGCCGCCCTATTAATGACTGACCTGATACCTAGCTCCCATTTGCAATCTCTGACTGGGTTAGTTTGTAACTGGCGGATAGGCAAGACAAAGAAAGAATTTTTCTAAAATAGACATTGTGGAGGGCTGATGAGAGAGTTTGGAGCAGTAGGGTGTTTGTGTGCGCAAAAGAACTATCTTTGTCTCTGTAGCCTAAAACTTCATGGTGAGTCAGCATTATTACAAATTGTAAAAATGGAAAAGCATTGGGAGTATTAGCAAGAAGTATATGAATATTTTACACACAAATTAAGAGCAGGAGTAAGCTACTTAGCCCCTGAAGCCTCCTCTGTCATTTAATAAGATCTTGGTTGATCTGATTACACCATATTGCTGCCTACCCTGATAACCTTTTACCCCGTTATGTGTTTACAGAAGGGAGCCACCACGTCCACACCAACCAACAAAGAACTGACTGCACTAATCCCATGTTGTATCAATATATATTTTGTTGTTTTCTGTACAATGTATAGATAATGAAATAAAAACATACCTGTGACAAAAAGTGTGTCATGTGCCTGCCCTAGGCTTTCAATGCTGCTGTCAGAACAGTTATCATCTTGATAATCTGCAACAAATACCTCTGGTTAGTTAATGTGTACTATTTTGGTTTAGCTGCCCATAACCATGTGTTATAACTGCTCAAAAAAATAAATGTGAATCATATTTTTAACAGAAGCTAACTGGCTGAGAGATGTTCACTATTCCTTTAGTAAGGTATTTAGACAACAGTGCAATAAACATTCATAAATAAAATCAAGGAGCAGAAAGGGCAGGTGGAGTTCAATCTGGAAAAGTGTGAAGTGATTAATTTTGGAAGGTCGAATTTGAATGCCGATTACAGGGGTAAAGGCAGGGTTCTTCACAGAGTTGGAGGCACAGAGGGATCTAGGGTCCACGTCCATAGATCCCTTAAAGTTGTCACAGGTTGATAGGGTTGTTAAGAAGGTGCAAGGTATGTTGGCTTTCACTTGCAGAGGGATTGAGGTTAAAAGCTGCAAGGTTATGCTGCAGCTCTAAAAAGCCTTGGTTAGACCAGACTTGGAATATTGTGTTCAGTTCTGGTTGCTTCATTATAGGAAGGCTGGGGAAGCTTTGGAGAGGGTGCAGAGGAGATTTGCCAGGATGCTGCCTGGACTGGAGGGCATGTCTTATGAAGAAAGGTTGAGGGAGCTAGGGCCTTTCTCACTGGAGCGAAGAAGGATGTGAGGTGACTTGATAGAGGTGAACGAGATAATGAGAGACATCGATAGAATGAACAGTCAGAGACTTTTTCCCAGGACAGAAATGTCTACCACAAGGGGACATAATTTTAAGGTGATTGGAGGAGGATATAGGGGAGATGTCAGAGGTAGGCTCTTTACACAGAAAGTGGTGGGTGTGTGGAATGCACTGCCAGCCATGGGAGTAGAGTCAGATACATTAGGGACATTTAAATGATTCTTGATAGGCACATGGATGATAGTAAAATGAAGGGTATGTAGGTTAGTTTGATCTCAGAGTAGGATAAAAGGTCAGCACAACATCGAGGGCCAAATGGCCTGTACTGTGCTGTACTGTTCTACGTCCGAAACGTCAAAACCATCATTGAATTCCATCCCTTGAAAAGTCCATTCTATCATTGTAGCAGATTGTATTTTAATTAACTCCCAATGTTTTGCTTGTTATTATACCCAATTATCATAAACACTTATTTGAGTAAATATGTTTCCTTTTATAAATATACTGAATTTTAGAGTTCATATTCAGTTTTTCATTCATTTCTAATTTTCTCCTTTTATTTGAAACAGATAATATTATTAAAACTATCAGTGTAAAGATTGGATCTTTTCATTTCACTATATTGTAGACTGAAATAGGATAAAGCAAAGGATTGCTGCTCTTTTTAAAAGACAAAACAACTGCAGATGTTGGAATCCAAGATAGACAGGCAGGAGGCTGGAAGAACACAGCAAGCCAGCCGGCATCAGATGGTGGAGAGGTCAATGTTTCGGATGTAACCCTTCTTCAGGATTGGGGGTGGGTGTAAGGGGAGCTGCAGATAATGGGGGGTTGGGGGTAGGCAGGCAGAGTGATGAAGTGGGGATAGCTGAGCACAGGTAGTGGGTACGACCTGGTTGGTCAATGGGAGGAATGAATCTGGATGGTAGCTGGGAGGAAGGGTCACTCAGAGGAATGGAAGGGCGAAGAGGGAGAGAAAGAGGGAGAGGAAGGGGAAAAAGAAGGGGGAGGGGGAGGGTATTTGAAATTGGAGAACTCAATGTTGAGTGCTCCGGGCTGTAAGCTGCCCAGGCAGAAGATGAGGTGTTGTCCCTCCAATTTGTGGTCCGATTCGCTGTGGCAATGGAGGAGGCCAAGGATGGTCTTGTCAGAAAGGGAGTGGGAAGGGGAATTAAAATAGGCGGTGACTGGGTGGTCAAATTGGCCACTGCGGGCCTGGCTGAGCTGTTCAGCGAAACGTTCCCTAAGTTTACGCTTGGTCTCCCCGATGTAGAGAAGACCACTTCGGGAGCACTGAATACAGTAAACTAGATTGGAGGAGAGGCAGGTGAACCTCTGTTTACCTGGAAGGACTGTTGGGACCCTGAATGTGGGAGAAGGGGGTGGTGTGCCGGTAGGTTTTGCATCTCCTGTGGTTGCAGGGGAAGGTACCTGGGGGTTCGGGGACAGTTCCTGACACTCACTGCAATGCTGTTGAAACAGTTGTTGGTTCATACAGTGGGGAAAGCCTAGTTGCAGATGATTGGAGCCTGGGAGCTATGTACAAATGAAGCTTCAGCTGGCAACAAGTAGCTGTTTGGATTCATGACCAGTTATTGATGACACACCGCTCTAGTCTGCGAACAACTACATGCTTAGTTCCCAGGTAGCTTGAGGCTGTTGGGGCAGAAGTCATCACACTTCTCAGCAGGAAGGAGGTGTTTTTGTTGTGCAGTAAAAGCATCTCAAGCTGTTTATTTTCCCTCAGCAGTTGTTGTAAGCTGGGGCCTTTAATTAATAAGTCAAAGATATTTATAAATGAATCAGTCACCCTTTGACTCCTGCAACCAAGAGGAAATAATTGGAGCAGGATGATTGTGAAGCAGTATTCTGATCAATAAATGGGTTAGCTCAGCAAACCCTGCAGACACAGACCACTGAACCACCTTTCCAGTTTTTCCCTCCACCCAAAACACCCATTTTTTTGTATCTTGTTTTTGTCTCGGTGTGTAAAGCATAAATAATAAATGCATTTATAGAGTTATATGTCAATGGTTCATAATTGTTTCTGTAGTTCAAATCTATTTACTTTAATAGACAGTAATTCTCATTAAGTACAGAATCTGGTCTGTGCCTTCTGTCAACCTGGGTTTGAAAGTCAGGTAAGAAATCTGGAATTTGATCTCTCGGACCAAATCATCCAAACTGACCTCGTCCAATTTGGCCCATAACCCTGTAAGCCTTTCATATTAATGAATCTATCCAAAAGTCTTGTACTCGCCTCAACCGCTGATTTGAGGCGTGCTTCCGATGAAATGTTAATCAGGATGTGTTTATGTTTTGATGGAATCAGACACTGAAACAAATCCTCTCTCAGTTTGGTGGCTGTAAGTTGGGATCAATCGTTGGTTAAAAAAAAAGTTTCCTTCACACCCACAGTGGAAATTGCGTGAGGCACAATGAAGATTAGCACAGGCAAAGATGCAGTGTCAGGTTAAAAACTCTGCTAAAAATGATGATAAAACTAGATCCCAATTACAATCAGAGAAAGGAAACACCTAACTTCTGCAGGAAATGCAATTTCAAATTAGATGCTCCTTCCCTATTTCCTGATATAGGATCTCAATTTGTGATAGCTAGTTAGTGTTTCATGCTGGTTGATATTTTCCTGGTTAAGGATTTTGCTGGTTATGTTTTCCAGGTTAATGGTTTTGTTGGTTAATGTTTCCCTGGCTAAGGATTTTGCTGCTTGGTGTTTCTCTAGTTAATGGTTTTGCTGGTTATTGTTGCCCAGTTTGATAGTAAGGCTGGTTATGTTTGCCTGGTTAATGGTTCTGTTGGTTAGTTTTCCTGTTTGATGGTTTAATGTTAACCCGGGCCGCTGTCTCTCACCTTCATTCACTCTCTTGAAGCTCCGTGACTTCCTGCTCCGTTTCCTCTCGGTGACTTCCATCGATCCCGCCGCAACTCCCGCACTGATCCTCCCCGGGGCCGGGACACACTCAGCCCGCCGCCTGCCCGAGCCGCCGCTTCACTTTGCCGGGGACCAGGCGCCGTCAATCACCGGCACAGGGAGAGAGAGAGCCAGGCCCGACCGACCGTCCGTCCGCCTTCAGGAGCAGAGGAACTCCACCCGAGAGGACCTGAGGCAGGGGGACCCTTCATCCGGGGGGACACTCCACCAGGGGGACACTCCACCCTCCACCAGGGGATCCTCCACCAGGGGGACACTCCACCCTCCACCAGGGGGACACTCCACCCTCACCAGGGGGACACTCCACCAAGGAGACACTACACCCTCCACCAGGGGGATCCTCCACCAGGGAGGCACTCCACCCTCCACCAGGGAGACACTACACCCTCCACCAGGGGGATCCTCCACCAGGGAGACACTCCACCCTCCACCAGGGAGACACTACACCCTCCACCAGGGAGACACTCCACCAGGGAGACACTACACCCTCCACCAGGGGGACACTCCATCAGGGAGACACTCCACCAGGGAGACACTACACCCTCCACCAGGGGGACACTCCACCAGGGGGACACTACACTCTCCACCAGGGGGACACTCCATCAGGGAGGCACTACATCCTCCATCAGGGAGACACTCCACCCTCCACCAGGGAAACACTACACCCTCCACCAGGGGGACACTCCACCAGGGAGACACTCCACCCTCCACCAGGGGGACACTCCACCAGGGAGACACTACACCCTCCACCAGGGGGACACTCCATCAGGGAGGCACTACATCCTCCATCAGGGAGACACTCCACCCTCCGCCCTTGATTTCAATACTGTTTGAAGAATTATGAGAATTTTAAGATAAACAAATCACCATACCTGATGATTGCCACTGCATTCTTTTAAAAACTAATAGATAAGGTTAATGCAGATACATAACTCATAATTACCACTGAATTCTTGAGAGTTTGAAATTGTGCCTTACTGAAAGTTTCAAATGAGAGAGGGAGAAACTGGGAAACTAGTCAGTTTATCCTTAGTTGATAGCAAGTTATGGGAATGAATCCGTACAATGTGGAAACAAGCCATTCGGCCCAATGACTCCACACTGACCCTCTGAAGAGGGGCCCACCAGACCCCCCCTATATTTCCCATGGCTAATGCATCTAACCTAGGAGAAAGTGAGGACCACAGATGCTGGAGAGTCAGACTCAAAACACGTGGCTCTGGAAAAACACAGCATCTGAGGAGCAGGTGAGTTGATATTTCAAGCATAAGCCATTCACCAGCACCTAACCTACACATCCCTGAACACCATGGGCAACTCAACATGGCAAATCCACCCTCACCTGCACATCTATGGAATGTGAGAGGAAACCGGAGCACCTGGAGGAAACCCACATGGACACGGGGAGAATGTGCCAACTCCACACAGACAGTCACCCGAGGGTGGAATCAAATTAATTCTCACTGAGCAATTGAACCTTACAAGCTGCCCAAAGAGAGTTGATTCCATTGAAAAGGCAGATTATATCTTCCAGCCCACCAAATGGACTGCAGTGGCTCAAGAAAGCAGCTCATCACCACCAATAAAAAGGCAATAAAATATAAACAGAAATTGCTGGAGAAACCTAGTGTCTTGTAGCTTCTGTGGAGAGGAAAATGGAGTTAACAATTTTTATGATTTTTTTCAGAACTGGAGTAAAATAAAACTAGTTCTGCAATATTTGCAATACATTATTTAAAAGTGTGAATTGTGTTAAGGTTATGGGGGAGGGTTGGGATAACTGAGGAAGGCTAGGCCGTGCCGTTGCTATGGCGACACTTCCTGCGCTCCGCCCTCTGACCCGGACGTGACGTATTGTTGTGGCGGCGGCCGCGAGGATGGAGCAACTGAAGGCGGAGATCGAGAGAAAACGGCGGCTCCTGGAGGACAGCCAGCCCTCGGGGGTGAGGGGAGGAGGGAAAGGGAGGGAGCCCGGGGGGCGAGGAGTGCGCCCCCCCCCCCCGGGGGTGAGGAGTGGGACCCCCCCCCCTCCGGGGGTCGTCACCCCGAAACTAGACACCAGCTCTTCCCCCCTCCATCGGTGGGGGGGGGGGGGGGGGGGGGGGGGGGGGGCGGCCCCCCCCCCGGGGGGGGGGGGGGGGGCCCCCCCCCCCGGGGGTGAGGAGTGGGCCCCCCCCCCTCCGGGGGTGAGGAGTGGGACCCCCCCCCCCCCCCCGGGGTGAGGAGTGGGACAGGGCCTCCGGGGTGGTCCTTGGGGAAGGCGAGAGAGGGCCTCTGAGGGGTGTGTGTGTTATATCTGTGTTGGTGGGGGAGGAGAAAAGCAAGAGAATAATTTATATTCACCAACATAAGCACCATTTCTACCACCAACATACGTGATCGTTGGAGAGAAGCTTCTGGATAAATATAAGAAAGATCGCAAGCTTTAATTGTTGGGATTGTTATTCTCTCTTTCCCCCTCTCCTGAAGGTGCAAACTTCATACAGGAGTATGTTTCCCTGTCTTTTAGTTTACTTCTTTGACTTATCTTTTTGTCTTGAAGTTTCTCTGAATGTTTTGTTTTATCGATGTTTGATTTTAAATTGACACTCCTTTATATCTTATAATTAATAGTCTGTATGTGGTGTTCTATAGATCCTAACCCTGGAGTATAATGTGTTGATGGGAGCAGCTTGAAGTGTTCAATCTTGTAGAGAGAATGCTGACCTCATCGAGGGGTGAGGAAACATCATTCATAGGTTTGAATCTGTCCAGTTGGAACAGTTGCAGAGACCAGGTTATCTACAGCCTAATTCCTCCCTCTCCTGGTGGAATATGATATGATGACATGAGAGTAGAGCTTTCAGCACCATGATATTGTCTATCCACTGTGCAGGTCCATAGGAATGGCAAAAGCACTATGATTATTGGCAACAGTAGGCATAAAATGATCATTGGGCACATTTTCTTAGCTGAGGCAGATCTTGAAATAGAGTTAACATGGCCATTTTGACATCCTGCATCTCAATATTATACAATCAATGATGTAACTCCTTTCAGCAAATGGGACACATTCTTATGACCCGCATTTTACAGCTCTCTATTCACATTCCAATGGTAGTGGCTATTGTGGGATGAGAATCTGAAAAACTATTGTTTAGCTTCCCACTGTGGTGATGCGTAAAGCTGTTCACAACACAATATTTCTTTCAGAATGTGGTGAATAAGATACAGAGAAATTTACTTTTGTATTCTTTCAGGAATCAAAAAAGTTCTTCAAACGTAGTGAACTCGCCAAGAAGGAAGAGGAGGCATATTTGGAAAGATGTGGCTACAAGGTACTTATTTTAGTTTGAGGTTATGGAAGGTGAATGAACAAATGTGACTTTTCTAAAAGTGTTGCAACCAAATGCATTTCACCAGTGAGATTTATCTGTGAGAATTTAACGTCAAATCTTTCCTGTGAAACTTGTATCAATAGGTTGTAACTGAGGAGCCAACACCAAAGGTATGGGTTCAAAAATAAACTTTATCTTTTTGTTTTGGGCTGTTAAGCAACCCATGTAGCTGACTGCATGACAGCAAATAGAATGCAAGTAGTGAACCTGTGCCTTGGCTTTTAAAATTTGGCATTGTTTTATTAGACTTGTTCAGTTAAATAAGATTAATTTAATAAAGTGCTTTTTCAGTCATCAAGCCAAGTAAGTTTCATAATCCATTTGAATAATTTTTTACTTGTTTATCATTTATTTAACGTATGACTGATTTCAGATGAAATACTGTATAGATTCTGAATTAGAGTAGAAAAGTACCATATTTCTTATTACGGAAAGCTAGCTTAAATTATTCCTTTAAAAGCTGTGTGTGGAATGAGGCAGGGTAAGAACAAGGACTGCAGATGCTGGAAACCAAAGTCTAGATTGGAGGACTATGGAATCTAGACTATGAAATGAGGCAGTATATTGAATGCGCTGTCACATTATGAATATGTGGGAAATCAGGTTAGAGGACAAGCTTATAACAGTAATTTTCTTGATGTCAGAAAAAGGATAGGCATTTATGTCACTCGATAAGAGAAAAATAATTGGCAAGAGAATCATTTTCTAGTCATGCCTAGATTTGTGATTGGTTTATAGAGTGGTATTGGCAGGTTTTAAATTCTCTATTTGTAGAATAAAATTTTTTAAAGGGGGAATAAAGAGGAAGAAATTGATTTTAAATACATGAATTCTGTGATTGAATAATTGTATTAGGGTAAGAGTTTAAACTGTAATTTTTAAGCTATTTATGTTGATCTTAAAAAGTAAGAAAACTGTTAGTTACTGTGGTAAGTTTCTACTGACAGAATTGGTAGGTAACATTAATAAAGTTATTGTATCGTGTATTGCATTTTTCTTCTCATGCTCGTCCAATAAAAGAGTAGATTACTCAGAAATTTAAAAAATAGCATTGACACTCTTACATGCATGAAAGCACTTGGAAAGCTTGTGCCTGAATCTTGTGTCTGCAGTGTTGGTAGAAAGTACAGTTTAAACCCAATGCTGTGGTATTGCAGAAGTAGCTGTTTGCCTGCTTTAATGGTGTTACTGCAAGTCACATTCTGTTTTGCATTGTTGATCCAGGCATGGAACTGAAAGAAAAACAGCATGAAATACAAGGATATTGTGAATATTTATCAGCATATGTGCTTTAATTTATTGTGGGAAATGGTTTGGAAATTGTTCCAGAACATTAGAGACAGGTGCAAAGGCTAACTGGCGTACAGTGCAGAAACATCACATTTATCACAAGTGGCCCGTGTTCACTTTGAAGCTCCACATGAATGTACTGTCACCCTCCTCCATCTAAGTATCTTAGCACCTCCTTCTTATCATACTAACCACTGGCCAGTTTTTACACATTATCATCTTTTATCAAATGCAGGTTTATGTTTTTGATCAGCATAATCTGAACATTGTGTTGAAACCTACCTTTCATAACCTGTTTGAATTATGTAACACTTGCATTTCTCTAAGGAAAAAATAAACATGTTGGCTCATTGAAAATGATGGGGCTAAAGAGTAAAACACTTCAAACAGTTGTCGTCTTTTGTATTCTTTTATTGTAATTAAACATTGATAAAGCACACTTTCCTAATGTTTCAAGCGTAAACCTCTACCAAATACTGTTATTTAGAGAGGTTTAATTAAAATTAAATAAGAATATTACATTCAAGCTCATTCATTTGAACTTTCCCATTTGACATATTGTCAGCTTTTCTCCTTACAAACTGTATTACATGTTGACATTGATCTGTCCTTGAAATACACTCTGCAAATGATAGCAACATTCATCCAGGCAGGAAACTGGGTTGAATGAAAATCATATGCTTGCTAGCAGTACTATGCAGAATATAAATTTGTGATTAAAAGTAAGCAGTAACCCTATTGGCCTTTTTTTAAAAAAAGTGCTTCATTAGTAATCCATTGGCTTTCAGATATTTTGGAATATCCAAAGCATTTGGAATTTGCAGTTTAAGTCAGGCTTCTTGTGTACCTCCCACTTCGTTCAGCTCCATTGGTGATTGAACCTTCAGCTGTGTACACTCCAAGCTTTGGATTCTATTCTCTTTCTGCTCCTTTAGGACATTTCTAGTAGTTGTTTGACTACAATTTTTGTCACGTAACAATGCCATAAGATACAGGAACAGAATTAGGCCATCCGGCCCATCGCGTATGTTCCACCATTCAATCATGGTTGATATGTTTCTCAACCCCATTTTCCTGCTTGCACCCAATAACTCTTGATCCCCTGACCAATCAAGAACTTATCTATCTCTGAGTTAAATACGCTCCATGACTTGGCCTCCACAGCTTTCTGTCAGTGAGTTCCACAGATTAACCACCCTTTGGCTGAAGAAATCCCTCCTTATCTCAGTTCTGAAGGGTCGTGCCTTCACTCTGAGGGTGTGCCCTTGGGTCCTTGTCTCTCTTTTCTACATCCACTCTATCCAGACCTCTCCGTATTCTGAAGGTTTCAAACAGATATCCCCCCCCTCCCATCCCCATCCTTCTAAACTTTTGCCAAGTATAGACCCAGAGTCTTTAACCACTCCTCATATGACAAGTCCTTGATTCCTGGATTGTACTTGTAAACATCCTCTGGACCCCCTCCAATACCAGCACATTATTCCTTAGTCAGTACATTCTAAATGTGGTCTGACCAGAACCTTATACAGCCTCAGTATTACATTTCTGCCCTTGTATCTAAACCTCTCGATATGAATGGTAACATTGTATTTCTCTTCCTAACTATCACCAGAACTTGCATGTTAACCTTAAGAGAGTCCTGCATTCTGACTGCCAAGTCCTTTCGTGCTTCAAATTTCCAAAGTCTTTTTCTGTTTTAGAAAATATTCTGCACCTCTATTCTTTGTACCAAAGTGTAAAACCTCAGACTTTCCCACATTGTTTTGAGTGGCCGTCTTTGGGCAAGTTTAAAACATTCAAATTAGGTGTTAACTAAGAGTGATTTCCATTTCAGTTCAAAGTCCCAAAAATTAAAATATGTGGCTCTCTTACAATGTTTAAGTTGCTCAATTATAATAATGGGAAGATAATGGGAAGAACAAAATAGTATTCAACAAGGAAGGGTTTGGAGGGATATGGGCTGGGTGCTGGCATGTGGGACTAGATTGGGTTGGGATAACTGGTCGAGTTGGACCCAAGGGTCTGTTTCCGTGCTGTACATCTCTACAACTCTATAAGCAATGCAAAAAGTATACTATGTCTGTTTCAGAAAAAGGCAAAGTTTACCATTTTTAAAACTCTAGTCTTTTGTAGGAATCAAAAAATAGCAGATGTTAGGTGGTTTTGGTTTAATCATGTTTGGGAAAGCTGATCTCCCCCAGTGTTTCACCAAACAGGAAATGTGTTGCAAACAGGTTACTTATAATTTTTATGATCTTTTACTTGTGTGATGCTATAACTTAGAGGTTAGTTCTTGCACTAAAATGTAATGACGAATGCGGTTAACGTACAGGTGCAAACAAAACCAATTGAAGAAAATGCTGCCTCTTCAAATCCAGTGCTTGAACTCGAACTTGCAGAAGAGAAGTTACCCATGACCCTTTCCAGGCAAGAGGTAAGATTAAGTCTTGATTCACACTGAATTTTGGAAACTGCCAAAATTCAAGATTAGTTATGAAATAATACATTTTCAGATCCTTCATAGTTAATCAAAATCCACACTGTTTCAATTCAAATATTCTGTCAGAATTGGAGGCAGCATCTTTGGTAGTTAATTTGATACATTTGGTTTCCATGATAATATTTCATTTTCCATGCTATATTGTCAAATTAAGTCCTCAACAGAACACCAAAAACATCAATATATAAAAGAAAAGTTCTGGTTATGAAAGCTTTCTTGATTTTAGTTTTCTGCTTGTCTGCTATATGGTATGCTTTGCAAGAAAGCAGCTGAATAGTCTATATTCTGGTCTCTGCGAAACCCTATTTTAAGCTAGCTGCTATTGAATATGCTCTAGCAATTTTTACTACTTATCATTCTTTTCTTTAGCAACTTTGAGTTATAGTTGCCCAGTGGCTTGAACACTCTGCATTGCTACAGGAAGCGCAACATCACAGTTGGGTGCTAAAAGATGTTGGCCAAGTGCTCTGCCCTTCTGTAAAATCATTTTTACAAAGTTTATTTTCCTTTACTTTATAACAGATATACAGGGCCAACATTCCTCTAGAAATAATACTTCTGAGCAATGCACATCATTATGAATATGCAAATTGGGTGGATGCATGTAGCAAGGAAGAGAAATCCCATGAATTATAAACCACTGCAAGCTACTGAACAATTTGTGCTGCTCTGCTATTGACGTTGTGCAAGTGGCATTGTGGCATCTTGCTTTTAATATCCCTGAGATTTACTGAATTTTTATCTCCCTCGCATGTTATACTTGCCGATAAAAGTTAAATTTGATAATTAGTGATCTAGGTATCTTTGACAGCATGAAATTGAGTCGCTGCCAATTAATCTCTCTTGCCCAGAAAGTGAAAAATCAAAAGTCTGTATTCTTATTCCTATATGTTGTAATTCCTTTGTGGAAACATTTAAAGGTCTAATTTTCTTTAGGAAGTCTTACTTTTCCTTTATTTCCGCACCCCCCCCCCATTTCTCTCAATCTGTACCTGATATAACTTTAAATTCAGCTATTCAAATCACCCTCCCTCTTAGTCCTTCATTTGTTTATTTCTCGATCATTAAATGTAATTGGTTAAGGGTAAAACATCAATCTTATCATTCAGCAAGGTCCCAAATGCTTTGTATACCTCTGTCCAGTTATCAGTTTGCACTTGAGAAAACTTTGACAAAATGTTTTTGAATTGATGTGTATAAGAATAAACTAATGGGGCCACAGGGTGTGATGTCCTGATCTACCATATTCTGAGCTATAGAAATTTTCTAAGTCAAATTTTAAATTGAGTATAATTATCGAACTTTATGGTGCTTGTGATGGAGTTGCCATAGATGGTGCTGTTGTGCTATGACAATTAATTTTCATTCAAAATTGGCTCAAGTGCATCAACATCTGCCAGAGAGTAGCATTACTTCACTTATTTCAGGGGAAGTCCCAAAAGAGAAGGAAAAATACTACACTATGCTTATGCTTGGTTTTTAGACAGGAAATAACTTTGACTTTTCATAATTATGTTGGAACCTGCAGTTTTGTATTGGATTGCCTTTTGTTCAGGAAATGCTTTATAAATAAATACTGCAGAAATCATCTTTCTGCTCAAACAACATTTCACTCATTCAGAAGCTGATCAAAGAATGGCTTATTATTGCAAATATATTTCTGTGCAGAATTCCTGTGATCAAATGAAACCATTTTGCTGTCTTTCAAGGTTATTCGACGGCTACGTGAAAGAGGAGAACCAATTCAATTGTTTGGTGAAACAGACTATGAAGCTTTTCAACGTCTTCGAAAAATAGAAATCTTAACTCCTGAAATTAATAAGGTATTCTTTTTTTGAGTAATGTTTCATTGTCATTTTTCATAGGAATGATCCCTGAACTTAGCATTAACACAAGCAAGAACAATAAGACATAGATTTAAAACGACATGCAAATGAAGCAAGGATGATGTCAGAAAAAACTTTTATTCAGTAAGTAGGATATGCAGTGTATTGCCTGGAAGTGTGGTGGAGACAGTCAATTGAGGCATTCAAGAGAGTGTTGGATTTGTTTTTGGATTGTAATGGTGTGCAGGAATATGGAGGAATAGAAAGTAGATTGGCATTAGATAATACAGCCAGTGGTGATGCAATGGTCCTCCAACTGCATTATCATAATTCTGTGAGCTGCTTTTACATGAAAGAATATACATTGTGGTAGCATATTCATATATGGTGCACAGGAACTACCTGGCGAGAAGATTGCTGAAGTGTTTACAAATTTAAGATTTGCAACCCAGAAAGAGACAAATGAAGAGGGGGCACATGCAGGTTCAGTTGAGAGAGAGAGATAAAGATAAAGTGTGGTTTAATTTTGGCAGTTTCCAGACTATCAGAGCTTCAAATAAGTCTGTTTATGCTGTTTTAGGAGTTGAAGATGATGAGCTGGGAAAAGCCCAGAGTTATTTCTTGAGAATTCATTGAGTTAGTTTGTGACTCTGTGTGTGGGTCTGCAGAAATTCACTGAAAGCAAATTTTTGCAATCTCAACGGTGAGTAAGAAATTCAGAGTTAAGATAGGAGTGATATTTCACTGGACTGGAGTTGAGTTTCTTGAGTATATTGCTGAGAAAAAGACTGACTCTTTTTACTGTTTTTGATCAGATGTTTCCTACTTGTCATAGTGTACGTGAGACTTGATTTCTTTTTTATTTAGTAAACTTGTATTTTTGAAGTACATTAGCACCCTGTTATGAATAGGTTCAATGATTGACCATCACAGTAACCAAATGGTAAAAGTAAAACTTAGGGTCAGTCAAGTCCGGTTTCACTCTGGAATTTGATTTGTAATGTATTTTTTATCAGCTGGGATCATTATAAATAATATTGTTTCCTTTTATTAATATTGATATTTTAATCTGGTATTTTCAAACCAGATTCTGAGAACATATAATAAGATGACCAGGATTAGGAACAGGAGTAGATCGTCTGGCCCCTCAAATCTCATCCGCCATTCAGTAGGATCATGACTGATCTTGTATGCCTAGCCTTGCATTACTTAAAATAACTTCGGAAGCTTTCACATAATAAAACCATATGTATAAGAAACCAGAACATACAAAGACATAGCTACAACTGCTATAAATTTGCTAAAAAAACCTGAAATATTACTCACCTTAGGTAGTTTTGTGATTACTATTCTGCATGATGAAAGGTTAATGTAAGAGAATGATAATGTGCAAAGCTATCCGAACAACAAATGAACCAACAAATATGTAATAATTCTAATTAGCCATTCCAGCCTTCATAACAACTCTAATGCTTTTGTTCTGTCTGACTTCCTACAGGGTTTGAGAAATGACTTGAAAGCTGCTATGGATAAGATAGACCAGCAGTACTTAAACGAAATTGTCGCTGGTCAGGAACATGGTGAAGAGGAAGGACAGAATGACCTAAAAGTTCATGAAGAAAATACAACAATTGAGGAACTGGAGGTAAGAATTAAGCTTTACTAACTCGTTCTTTAAGATAATTCAGAGATAGGACGAACCAAAGCTTTACAATGTTTTAACAATTTGCTTTATTAATATTAAAACACAGTGGTTGGGGGGGGATCCAAGATGGCAGCGATCTAACAGGTCTGCCTTGCTGAGCTTTGCTCCATGACTCGGGCGAAGTGGCGCTTTTACCCTCCTCAACTCAGCTATTTTGAAGAAAATCAATAGTTTAATATTAGTAAAGTTGTTACATACCAATTTTTTCAGTCAGGGAAGATGACTAGAGGCAAAGGACAGAATAAATTGCAACAGGCAGGACACTCCTCTGCAGTATTAGACATACCCGCACCTGCAGTTGTGGCCTCTCCCGAACTCCTGATGGACTCACCTACTCGACAAGGCTTGGCTGCGGAGTTCGCAAAACTCTGGGGGAAGATGGAGGCATCGATTGAAGAGAGTCATGCCAGGCTGCAACTGTTCGCGGCCATGCTGCAGGAATGTGAGCAGGAGCTGCAGAGTCTCAGGAAGCTAGTGGAGGAGGTCGAGCAGCGGACTGTGACAGAGACCTCGGTGGGATGTATCAGGCTCTGGCGAAGCAGGTTACGTGCCTTAGTCGAACAGGTCGATAACCTTGAGAATCCAGGTCGAAGAAAAAACACCCGGGTGGTCTGGCTGCTGGAGCGAGAGGGAGGCGAGCAGCCAGCCAGCTTTTCCGAAGAATGGCTACCGTAATTTCAGGGCTGGGAAGCCGAGGCGGGCTTGGTACGGATTAAGAGAGCTCACTGGGTGGCGGTGCTCAGGCCCGGTTCCAACCAGCACCGCTACCCAGTCCTAAAGGGACAAACAAAAAATAATGGAAGCCTCCAGATCACTAGGAAAGGATCCAAAAAGCCCTGGTTATTAAAAGATCAAAGATTGTTTTTTCAGGACTTTTCAGCAGCTGTGATCTGCAAGAGGAAGTCCTTTGAGGTGAAGAACAGACTGAGGAATCTGGATATTCAGTATTCCATCAGGTACCCAGCAGTGCTCCGCTTTAATCATGAATGATCCGTGCATGTATTTGACTCCTCAGAAAAAGCAAAGAACTTTGTGGACACTTTGGAATAGATTAGATGATCCAAAGAACGTGGACAATAATGGTTCTCTTTTCTTTTCCTTTTATTTTTTTCTCTACCTCATGTACTTCTCCTTTTTCTTTATTCCGTTATTATAGAAAGTGTTGTTGGTCTTTTTTACAGTGATAATTGAAGTCAGTGTAGGGTTGGGGATGGGTGAAGTACCTACTTTAAATTTCTTTGTCCTTAATTCCTATTTTGGTTGTTTATGCTTCGCTTGAGCTTGGGGCGTGGCTCAAGCTAGAAGGAGCTATGGAGGTGTATATGGGTAGTGTAAGCGCCCCCTGTGGGCAGGGGGAAGAGTCTACCATCAATTTTTTTTGTATGCTTTAATTGGTTTAGTTTGTTGGTTTTTAGTAACTTTGAATTCCATGTTCACTCAGACAGTGAAGAGAGAACTCTCCTTCACGAAACAAAGGCTGTTTGAGCATGGCAATAGGTCAGGCAAATACCTGGCATATCTGGCCAGGATAAAGAGCATCCTCCAATCCGTAACATCAATTAGATTAGGATTCTTATGTGTGACTCTAAAAGGATCAATGCGGCATTTCGGAGTTCTTACTCTGAGTTATATCGGTCAGAATGCTGCAACGATAGGTGGGCTATGATCGAGTCTTTTTTTTAAACTTCAGAACTACTTAACGTCCCTTTGACAGTGCAAGTGATATAGGAGGCAGTAAGATAGCTCCAAAGTGGGAAAGCGCCCAGCCCTGATGGTCTCCCAAGTGAATGCTACAAAGAATTTATCAATATCCTGTCAGAGCCGATGCTGGACATGTACAACTATTCGTGCAGTCATGACTGCCTCCCACCATCCCTGAGATAGGCTAATATCTCTCTCATTCTCAAGAAAGGGAAGACCCTGGGGGACTGTGCTTCTTATAGTCAAGAGTGTGATGCTGGAAAAGCACAGCGGGTCAAGTCGCGTCAGAGGAGCAGGAGAATCGACATTTCGGGCATTAGTCCTTCATCAGCCCTTCCTGTGCTTCGTATAGGCCTGTTTCGCTATTAAATTTGGACTTTAACATTTTATCCAAGACATTTTCATTGCAATTGGAGAAGGTATTGCTTTGTATTATTAAGGAGGTCCAGACGGATTTTATAAAGGGCCATAAGTCCTCCAATAATATTAGAAGATTACTGAGAGAGTGGTGGCTGTGTGGAATGCTCTGCCCCAGAGGGCAGTGGAGGCCCATTCTCTGGATTCATTTAAGAAGGAGTTGGATAGAGCTCTCAAAGGTAGTGGAATCAAGGGTTATGGAGATAAGGCAGGAAGAGGATACTGATTAGGAATGATCAGCCATGATTATATTGAATGGCGGTGCAGGCTCGAAGGGCTGAATGGCCTACTCCTGCACCTATTGTCTATTGTCTAATATGGTCCAAGTGTGTTAGCACCAATCAGTTCAGGGTTTGGTGATCTCTTTACATGCAGAGGAAGAATTCAGTCAGGTAGCGTGGCCATATCTTTTTTTTATATACTCTGGAACAATTTGGTCTAGATGAGGTCTTTGTCAGATGGATGGGGGTCCTGTGTAATGACCCTCTGGCTGCGGTTCTCACCAATGGTATAAGATCCAATAATTTCAGTATTGGTAGGGGCAGTCGGCAAAGTGGTCCCTTTTCACCACTACTTTTTACATTGGTGATTGAGCTGCTTGCAGAGGCTATCCGTAAGGACCCTAACATAGCTGCCTTGGAAGTGGCATCGAGGGCACATCAGATTACGTTATATGCAGATGATGTTCTCCTCTTCCTATCAAACCCGGCAGTTTCTGTATCCCATTTAATACAATGTATTAATTTATTTGGCTCTCTTTCAGGATAGAATAATATAGTAGATATAAGTTCAATTTTGCAAAGTCAGAGGTTATGCCCATGCGGGGTCTTGAGGGAATACCTGATATCACAGGTGAATTACGATTCCCCTTTAAATGATCGCAGAGGGGTTTTCTTTACTTAGGTATTTTTGTTACTCCCACCTTTGATCAATTATTTAAGGCTAACCTGGCTCATTTGCTTGACAAGATTAGCTAAGACCTGCAAAGATGGGAGGCCTTTCCAATCTCTTATGTTGAATAGTCCTTATCAAAATGAATGTCCTTCCTTGTCTGTTATATCCCATGTGAATACTTCCCCTGATGTCTCCCAGGCAAACGTCGCGGAGACTCACTGGTTGGCTTAATTCTTTTATTTGGCGTCACAGGTGGTCCCTCTCTAAGCTTGCCAAATTGCAGTTACCCCAACGGTGTGGGGGGAAGGGAGGGAGAGGGAGTAGATTTCCCAGATATTAAGAGATACCTACTAAGCTCCCTACTGTCCTTCGTGAGCGACAGGGCCTGAGAGGACCCGAGATCAATATGGATGGATATCGAGGCCTCCCAGGCAAAGTGCCCCCTTACTGGGCTATTGTTTATGGATAAGATGAGGATAGTCATAGAATACTGTCAGAATCCAGTCAAAGCATGGAGAGCAATGCAACAGAGTGAGGGCAGTTTTTCTAAAACCTCCATTCTCACCCCTGTAGTTGGTAAGCCTGGTTTCCGGCTAGGGATGATGGACCCTGAATTCAAATGGTAGGCAACTAGGGGAGTCTCCTGTTTGGGAGACCTGTTTGAGGGGGAGGTCATGATGACCTTTGACCAAATGAGCCGCAAGTATGGATTGCCCAGCCGATTGCCAGTTAATTTCAGGTTCGGGACTTCATCCAAATAAAGACTATGCTTTTGACCAACCCTTTATAGGTCTGACACAGAGAGGAGAGTGCTTTGTGCTGCAAACACTCTCTTGGTTAGTACTCTCTACCACCTACTGGGGGATGGCGCCTGGAACAACATTGAGCAACTATGTGAGGTTTGGGAGCAATAGTTGGGAGTGGAGACCCTTCAGAGACATGGGAGGACATTTGGGAGAACGCGTGAAAGATCTCTATCTGTAACAGAACACACACCATGCAGTTGAAGGTTCTTCATTTGGCCCCAAATTGTCTTGCGAAATTGAAAAAGGGAGCATCTCCAATGTGCCCCAAGTGCTAAATAAGCATAAGAACCCTCACTCATTGTTTGTGGTCATGCCACAAGCTTTGTTGCTACGAGAGCACCGTGGTCTTGGGGACCGAAATTAAGGTAGACTCTTGGACTTGCTGAATTTATCTTCCTTAGACTCACATGGGAAAAAATTATTTAACATCCTCACTTACTATGTGCGGAAGAATATTTTGATGAGTAGGGTGTCTGAGAACCCTCCAGGCCTGTTGGGGTGGCTTAAGTTAATTATGGAACACATTTGTTTGGATTTCCTCACAAACATGGTGCACCATAAGACAGAACTGTTTTATAACACATAGCAGCGCTTTTTGAATTACCTGGACACAGGCTTGTCTGCCATTTTAATGAGAGCATTTGTTTAACCATGGTGGTTAGGTTTAGTGAGCCTTGTGCCCTGGGAGGAAGAATCCCGAATAAATACGGTTGTAATAATTAATGCTCCAGAAGGTTGGGCACTTTAGTGTGGTTGTGCTGAGTGGCATTATTTATTTATTTATTTTATAGATTTGTAGTGATTGTAGTTTTGATTTGTAGAGTAGGGTAGTAGTTAGTTCGTTGTAATCGTTGTTATAATTTTAAATTGTTATATTTTTGTAGTTTTATAATTTTGTAAAGAAAACCTTTCTCAATAAAAACACAATGGTTATACAGAAAGGAATTATTGCAGCCTTAATTAGAAGTACAAGTCAAAGCTCTGAATGCCAAAGACTTAACTCAGCTTTAGGATATTGAAATGTTGATTCTTTCCAGAGATCTTTCCTTGTATTCTTCACATCTGTGTCGTGGATTGTAGACTTGATTGTATGAAAATTGTAATATTTTACTGATGTCTGAGCAAGCTTCTGGAAGTTTTCTTCCATCCCTCACTTCCATTGTTCAAAATTGGTTGATATCTGATGTTTCCAGTTGATTCTGATTGACTTTCAGGCCGAGCTGGTGGTGGCTTTATCTTTAATCTTCTAGGAAGCACTTCTACACACAAAGCCTGGTGGTGTTTGGAACTCGCTCTTCCGCAAATGCCAGCAGATGCTGGATCAGTTGTTAATTTTCAATCTATGATCGATAAACGTTCAGCAAAGGTATTAAGGGATATGCGGCAAAAGTGAGGACTGCAGATGCTGGAAACCAGAGATTTTATCTCTCCACCCTGGAGGCTTCCTGCCTCTATTCCTGATGAAGGGCTTTTGCCCACATCATCGATTTTCCTGCTCCTCGGATGCTGCCTGACCTGGTGTGCTTTTCCAGCACCACTCTGATTTAAATTAAGCGATATGGATCAAAGGCAGGTACAGGGAGTTCGGCTGTAGATTAGCCATGATCTCATTGAATTGTGGTGCATATTCGAGAGGCTGATAGGAACAGGAGTGGGCCAATGTTCCCTTATTTCTAAATGCATCATCTCAGTTAGCCTTCCGCACATCTTAAGTAATAGTAAGATGTGTGGAATAGTAATAACACTGTTTGGACCTCGTCAGTATACACAGCATTTCACCTTGAGTTCTTACAATTCTCACCAATAGTTGCCACCAAATTCTGCTTTTGGGTAATCTAACACTTGCAGCTCATTCTTTGTATTTTCTTTAAAGTAGCTGCTATTTAGTAATCTTGCTTGTTTTGAACTATTGAGAACTGATAACTGTGTTTTAGAAGTTAATTCCCCTTTTCTGAAACAAAATTCAAAACTGCTGAGACTTAATGTTGGGTGATCTAATGCTTTCATAGTTTGAGATTATCATTTATATTCAATAATATGAAAAGTCTCTGAAAAACCTGAATTTAGGGAAGATACACACAGGATCATCTAGATTTTAAAGCTGTAGAAAAGAATGATAAAAAGATACCAAAGGAGCTTTAAAAAGCTGCTTTCAAAAGGGGACAAACATGTTGAAAGTATAAAAACTATCAAAAGACAAAAATAGAAATACTGAAACTCTGAAATCAGTATAATGGAAATCTTTAGCATCTCAATCACATCTGATAGACTAGGATTTGAATGAGATGCTTCATATTCTGATATAAATATTGAATCTAAAACATTAATCTGTCTTTTTCAGAACATGACTGACTGACTGTAGTTTTCTAGTGTTTCCATATAGATTTCTGTGCCAGCAACATATTTTACAGCATTTCATGATAAACATTGAAAGATAAATGTCATAGAATAAATGATTACAAATGAAAGGAGCGGACACTTGTAAGAGGATATGCTGCAAAAATTGATGTAAGCATTTGTGACTGATATAGTTGGAGGACTGAAACGCTATGTCGGGGTTATCACAGCAGAGGGAGACTTGGTAACATTGGTCTGAGAAAGCAGTGTTTCTTTCAGTGCTGTAAACTTGCTGAGCAACCAGCAAATCAAACTTTTCCTAATTTTTGACTCTACACTGCTTGTGGTAAATAAGCCATGAATATTGAAGGCTGCAGATCCTCAATTCCTGAGGTGCTAGCTTGTCTGCTGTAGAAGACATCAGCTGTCCACTGTGCTAGTGAGAAGATGTATCCAGTAAATACGGTCAAGGTTTACTTGCTATGACCAAGAAACAGAATCTTCAAGTTTAGTAGATGATGAACCTATCATTGGCAGCTTGAGAGAGTCTTGCATAATATTCCTGGGTCTGGGTCCAGAGCCAGTATCTGTGAAAGTGTTTATTTGTACAGCATATCTGCACTAACGTTCTCGATGTGAGTTGCAGTCTTTTTAATTTTCCCTCTTGCAACATCTGTACAATGTCACATGACTATCAAACGAAAAAGCATTAGCCATTTTAAAAAATAAAGCAATGTACTTTCATAATGTCACAACAGCTACAAATAAGTTGTTTTTTTTTCATGCTAACTGCTGTTAATTCACAATACTTCCACAAATTTCAACGGATGGTTTGTTTGTTTGTTTGTTTTATTACAGGCCTTGGGTGAATCCTTGGGTCAGGGTGATGACTCTAAAGACATGGATACCATAACCAAAGTTCTAAGGGTAAGACAGCAAATGCTAGCTATATTTTTAGAGCACTTCTTTCGGACAGTGAATTATGCATATTTAACGAGTTGGTCCAAAGAGTTAACCAGCCATGTCTGACATGATGAAACTATCCTTGTCCGGTGGCTATTATTTAATGCCTAGTATACAGGAGCCTAATGCACAAAACTGCTCATAATTAAGCATAATTGCCTCAAAATTGACAGTCCCATGGCAGGGAGACCACGCAATAGCTAGGCTGGAAAAGAACCACTTTCAACGTTTTGAGTTGAAGATGTTCTTTAGAGGCATGTACTGAGGATAAATTACAGGAGATTTAATCTGTATCTGGCATGCTGTACCTGAAGTAGACTGCTTGATGCTATCAATTAACGTTTGAAATGGAAAATGTTGTTTTCCTGGGCAATAAAGTTCCTTTCTTCAATGAGCATGAATTTATTAAAAGGTGTTCTTACCCCCCATAAAGCCCCCAAACGTATTGATTCTGAAGAATTTTAGGTAGTTTAGATGTAAAGTTTCCAGTGTGTGCACATCCCCCAAAAAAACCCACTGAGAAAACTGTAATCTTCCATGGAATCCTAAAATTTTAAGGCTTAAACTTGTCTGAGATGGTATATATCAGGTCTTCATCTGTGATGGTGTAAACATGGCCTAGGTTTTGTGCATTCTGACCAGGAGAGAAAACGGTTAGCTTTAACAGATGATTAATATGTCGTTGATTAACTGAGAGAATCCTCAGTTTATAAGTCCCCTATTTATATTGTCAATATATTTTTCCAATCAAATTGCTGAGTGATGGTATAACACACCTCTGGAACAGGTGGTCTTGAACCCAGACCTTTTGGTCCAGATGTAGGGGCACTACCACTGTGCCACAAGAGGGCCTCCCTTGGACAGTGACCCTATTTGAGCAGTGACACTGTTGGAGGAATGAAGCCAGCGCTTCCCGTTGGAAAGCATGATTCTGTTACAAAGGTGCCCAGTATGGGGCTTGAACCCATGACCCTGAAATTAAGAGTCTAATAATCTACTGACTGAGCTAGCCAGCTATATTTCACAAGGATATATATCACAATGTGATGCAGCTGTCAGTCTTAGTAGGGTTAATTGTGACTGAAATTGCCTGATAGACTTTCTAATCAAAGGTTCATATGTACTGAATAGTTAGATGTTTTGATTCAATGACCTCCCCCGTTCACTGTGCCAGCAACCCGAAGTAATCATTCCCATCTCCAGACATCCCAGTAATCTGCATTAACTGTTTTTAACATCTGGATGAATTTTGCTGCTGCTTAAATGTTTCAGATCTACTTTCAATAAACCTTGCCTGTTGCGCAAAGTTGGCCTTCAGTACACATGGTCAAACTGTACACTTGTATATTCAAGGGGTATAAATGTAGTACCCCTTTGTGATTTGTACTCTAATATTCTATTTCACTTGTTTTCATGAGGACTTTTCCAGTCTTCTCAAAAACAGATGGACAAGGGCTTTAGTGGGATGAGGCTAAATACAAATCCTTAAGCTACTTTATTTTACAGAAAGTAGGTAGGCATAGAGAATAACAATTGTCGTCAGATCACACATTATCTAAGTACAGAACCTTACAGAAAAGTTATAAATACTCTACCATAATCCCTATTAGCAAGCTTCCTTATCTTTTGCTGATTGTTCGATCTCAGCTGACTCTAGAGTTGAAGTAAATATGAACAAATTTCCCCTTGCCAAACGGAGTTCCCCGCTTGACCTAATCAGATGAATTGCTTGACTTTGGAGGCGCCATCATTTCTCCAAAACCTCCAACTTTGGAAACTGGGAGCCAGTGTTTTAATGTCAAATTTCTAGCTAAGGCCTACCTCTATAAAATCTGAGCTGTACTGGGAGAGAGAGCCAGGTTTGTTTTTTGGCTATTGTTGCATTCAATGGAATTTGGAGGATTTTCTATCTCGTCCCCATTAGAGATCCAGTAATTAGCTCTTTAAATAACTCAATTGTCCCATTACCCTGGAATAAGTTCTTTGCTTCACTTAGTTCCTTTTAAATAGTTTTAGACATTTCTAATCAACTTGTTCAAAATGTTGTGGCACACCTCTGGAGCAGTTGGTACTTGAACCTAGGCCTCCCCACTACTTTCTTGAACACTACCTTAAATGAGTTAATGAATTACCCTGACCATAATAAGGGTGGCAAGTTGAATTTAGAGTCATACAGCATGAAAACAGATCCTTTGGTCCAACTCTTTCACACTGCCCAGGTTTCCCAAACTGAACTAGTCCCACTTGCCTGCATTTGGCCCATATCCCTCTAAACATCTCCCCCTATTCATGTACCTGAGCAAATATATTTTAAATGTTGTAACTGTACCAACATCTACCATTTCTTCTGACATTTTGTTCCATGAATAAACTACCCTCTGCGTGTAAACAATTGCCCCTCAGCTCCTTTTCCAATCTTTTTCCTCTCATCTTCAGATTATGCCCTCTACTTTTGAACTCCCCCAGACTAGGGAAAACACTTTTTTTTTGTTCACCATATCTATAGCCCTTGTGATCTTTTAAACCTCAATAAGGTCACCCCTCAATCTCCTATGCTCCAGTGAAAAAGCCCAGCCTATCCAGTCTCTTGTTATAACTCAAACCCTCCAGTCCCAGTAATGTCCTTGTAAGTCTTTTCTGCATCTTTTCCAATTTAATAATATCCTTCCTATAGCAGGATTACCTAAATTGTATACATTACTGCAAAGTGGCCTCACCAACATCCTGTACAGCTGCAGGATGATGTCCCAACTCCTACACTCAGTGTCCTGTGTAATGAAGGCAAGCATTCCAAACGCCCCCTTTACCACTCGAGGCCACCAGCATCTCAAAATACTTTATAGCCAATAAAATGTTTTAAAATGGAGTCACTTTTGTAATGTAGGATACGCATTAACCAATTTGCACCTGGTAAGCTGCCTCAAATAGTTCTGTTGTAGGAATAGTCTGTGTTTTTTCTAGTACTCTGCACATTTGCCTTGTCTTAAATAATAACTCATTGCTAAATAAGACTCCTCTCTCGACTGTTTTCATGATGCAGAATAATCAAAAATTTTATTATAGTGTCTCCAGTTCTTGTCAGCTGGTCCATTGAGATTACCACTGAAGGTGCAGTCAACAGAGCAACAAGGAAGGTTGAACAATATACCTATAAAGAAACCAATTCCAATAAATAGTAATAATTTAAAACCAAACATCAGCTGTCCTAAAGCATTCGGAAGAAATATAGTGAAGTTTGATGTAACTTGGATCAAATACTCTCAAATTAATTAGACTGCAAGGATCTCATGGCTCCCAATGCCCACCATTTTCCCTCCCTCAACAGGATTCCTTCTTCATCTTGACAACCCCACTCTGTCTTCAGCTTTGCCCCTTGCTTCACTTTTGGACTGACCTGACGAATGGCTCAGCTCACCCACCGAATCGCAGATTGCGCACACAACCACCAGCCCACCCACCCTCAAATAAAGCCTGTTTCTCTGCTCAGCTCACTTGTCTTCTGCCATTTTGATCCTGCACAGGATCAAATGTCAGCGGTTCGTTATAACAGCGTACAATCCTTTGGGCTCCAACAACTGCATTATCTCAATTTTCACTGCATTTTAGAAACTGTTTTTGACTCAACATATCTCAAAGCACATTTTGTATTAAAGAATGTAGGTATATTATATGGGATTGGGATTAAAAGATAACTTTGCCAATCCATGTTCTTTTAAAACAAAAGTGGATTCAGTGCACTAGCCTAGTCCGATGTCCAAAAAAGAGAAACAATTTGATGCATAAGGTCTGTCAATGTGAAGAAATAGCATACACATGTAATTGTGTCTTCATGTAGGCTTTACAGAATGCAATCATAAAATGAAACCAGAATTGTGGATTATACGTTCATAATCTTTTGTCATTTTACTAATGAAAATCTCTGAACTGCATTTTGAATGTTTTGAGTCTCTATTCAGAGGTAGAACAAAGATTTTTAAACGGCTTTTTGCAGCATCCAAGAAACTTTGCTCTGCATATCTCAGAGTGTTCCATGAAGTAAAAACAATCCTCAATCCTGAAAGGCAGTGCTTTGATCTCCTAATATTTTAAGATTAAAGCCTGAATTGTGAAATCTGATGCTATTGCGCTTCTCCTGACCTGCTATTTATGTGTGTTTCCTAATACTTGACAAAAAGTAGACTTTTCTTCTCTAATATAAAACAGAACTGCAGATGCTGGAGACCTGAAACAAACAAATAACTGAAATTGCTAGAGAAATTCATCAGGTTTGGCAGGATATGTGGAGAGAAAGCAGCGTTAACGTTTCAACTCCTGTGACCTTCAGAAGAGTTCTGAAATGTTTGTTCTCAAGATGGTCATTCATCTGCCTGTGGAACTCCCTTGACCAAAAAAAACAGTAGAAGCAGCACCTTTGACACAGATTCTTGAAAAGCAAAGGACTGAAAGGTTATTGAATGCAGTAATTAGAACAGCCATGATCTTAATGAGTGGTGGAGCAGATTCAAGGGGCTTAATGGCCTAACTTTGCATTAATAACTAATTTGTGTGTTCTTCAGAGTTCTCGAATATATTTTTATGATTTCGTTCTATAGTTTCTTCTTGATGTTTGGGCAAAAGACCTGAATGCCAGGGAGGATTATTTAAAGTGCAGTGTTCAGGGTAAACTTGCTGGAGCCACCCACAAGCAGACTGAATCCTACTTGAAACCTCTCTTCAGGAAACTCCGGAAAAAGGTAAAAATTTTGAAACTGATAGTCACTTCTGCTTTTTTTTTTATTTTATAGTTGAGTTTTCTACCAGTTAGGTATGTTATGGTTCTGTTCGCCGAGCTGGGAGTTTGTGTTGCACATGTTTCATCCCCTGTCTAGGTGACATCCTCAGTGCTTGGGAGCCTCCTGTGAAGCGCTTCTGTGGTGTTTCCTCCGGCATTTATAGTGATTTGTATCTGC
>NC_057732.1:52183627-52216247 GCF_004010195.1 Chiloscyllium plagiosum
AGTTTCTGCTGTAGTTCTTTAGCCAGTTTGTGTGATGGTGTCCCTGGTAGTGATACTATGGGTCTGAGTGGGATGTCTGGTTTGTGCACTTTAGGTAGTCCATAGAATCTGGGGGTGTTGTTGCTTTCAGGTTTCATTCTTTGTAGGTCAAACCTAGTTAACTGTCCGTTTTTTCGTAGGTTCCTCAGTGTGTTGTTTATCCTATTGGTGAGCTGTGGGGTGGGGTCAAACTCCCTCTTTTGGTAGGTGTTAGTATCTGCAAGCAGTTGTTGCGCTTTTTGGATGTACTCTACTTTGTCCAGGGGTGAGGTCAAACTCCCTCTTTTGTACAGAGAACACCGAACGGAGAATTCACCACAAAGGTATACAGGAAAGCCACACACACAGACCAAGTCCTAAACTACAAAAGCAACCACCCCAACACACACAAAAGAAGTTGCATCAAGACACTGTTCAAAAGGGCCACAACACACTGCAGTACACCAGAAGTGCAAAAACAGGAAGAAGAACACCTATACAATGTATTCGCCAAAAACAGATACTCGCGCAATTTCATCAACAACAGATGCCTAAGGGAAAGACCATGGAATGAGGACATGCCACAACCCAAAGGACTAGCCACACTACCATACATCAAAAACATTTCTGAACTGACAGCCAGACTACTGCGACCACTCGGACTCATAACAGCACACAAACCAACAGCCACTCTCAGACAACAACTCACCAGGACGAAGGACCCAATACCCAGCATGAGCAAAACCAATGTAGTGTACAAAATCCCATGCAAGGACTGCACAAAACACCACTTAGGACAAACAGGAAGGCATCTAACGATCCGCATCCATGAACACCAACTAGCCACGAAACGACATGACCAGCTATCCTTAGTAGCCACACACGCAGATGACAAGCAACATGAGTTCGACTGGGACAACATTACTATTATAGGACAAGCCATAGACAGGGGACGAAACGTCTGCAACACAAATTCCCAGCTAGGCGAACAGAACCACAACAACGAGCACCCGGGCTACAAATCTTCTCTCAAATCTTGACCGGTTAGGTATCCTCTGATTGGTGCACATTTTTTAAAACATAGACTTGTAGTGCACTTTTTGGAATGAAGAAGTACAGATTTCCAGCAGGAAATTAATCTTTTAAATTCCATAGAGGCTGTTTAAAGGAAGTTTACTAGGTTGGCGTGTGGACTGACCATGTTGTCCGATGAGATAAGATTGGGCAGGCTGGTGGTCTTTCCATTGGAATTCAGAAGTGCATAAGGTGATTGGATTGAAGTGTATAAGATCCTGAATGGCCTTGACAAGGTGGATGTGGAAAGGATGAGTGAGTCCAGAGCTCAGGGACCCTGGTTTAAAATTAGGGCTCCCCTTTTAGGACAGATATGAGGAATTTCTTTTCTGTTTGAGGGTCACGTGAGTTTGGAACTTGGCCTGAGCAGTTGGTGGAGGTGGGGTCATTGAGTATTTTGAAGGTGGAAGTAGTTAGATTTTAGTTAGGTAGGGAATCGTGAGTTATCAGGGAGAGATGGGAACGTGGAATTTGGAACACAAACAGACCGGGGACAATCTTACTGAATGACAGAGCAGGCTGAATTGGCCAGATGACCTACTTTTGCTCCTAATCTATATTTTTGTAAGTATTCCCAACTCTCAAAGTTAGAATGTTTTTAACTTTAAGCCCTGTGGCGATAATGAAGTTTGATTTAAAAATTTGTAAATAATTATTTTTTCTGTGCAATTACTGCTGTGTCAATGTTTGTGGACTATTTGATTGTTACAGTTTGATTAGTCATATAAGACTTGGATAAATGCTACATTAATTTATTGTAGTTTCTCTAAATACAAGTTTAAATGAGTGTTTCTTCTACTTTCTCCCAGACTTTGTCTCAGGACATCAAAGAATCCATAACAGATATCATCAAATTCATGTTACAAAGAGAATATGTTAAGGTAAGTACTTTAATAAAACCCATTTCTTCACACTGCAGACCTTAGGTTGATATGCTGTTAGTGTGGGTCTTCCAAGATTTGAAAATGCAATGGTGAAGGAACAGCCAGGTTCCTAAATTAGTATGATGTGTGGCTTGGCAACTTGGTGCTCCCATGTTAAGCTAACCAACCTGTAGTTACCCATTTTTGTCCCCCTCCCTTTCTGAATAAGGGTTTTAAATGAGCAGTTTTTCGTTCCTTTGTGACTTTTACAGAATCTCTAAAGATTCTTGGAGATAACATCAGTGAGTTCACTATCTCTCTATATCTACTTCCTTTAGTAAGAGACTATCTGGATAGAGCTTGGAAATAAAAAAAAGGGTGATCACTTTGGGATTATGCTGCAGGCCTCCAGAAGTCAAAGGGAGATAGAGGAGGAGCAGATATGTAGGCAAATCACAGAAAGGTGTGAGAGGAACAGAATTATCATAATAGGGGATTTCAACTTTGCTCGTATTAACTGCGACAGCCTTAGTGTCAAAGGATTAGATGGGTGGAACATTAATGTGTGCAGCCAGTAGCTAGATAGTCTTACTAGAGAGAGAGCAGTGCTACATCCAATCGTAGGTAATGAAGAATGTCAAGTTTCAGTGGGAGAGCATTTTGGGGATAGTGACCATTAGCCTAAGTTTCAAAGTCCTTATGAAAATGGATAAAGATAGTGCAGAAGTTAAGTGTCTAATTGGGGGAAGGCCCGTTTCAATATCATTAGTCAGGTACTGGGAGCAGTTACTTGTATGTAAGTCTATATTTGGAAAGTGGTAATATTTTAAAAGTAGTTTACTGAAAGTTCAGGGCCAGTGTGTTCCTCTAAGATTGAAGGGCAAGTCCAGGGAACCCTGGATGTCAAAGGATATTGAGAGTTTGACAAAGAAAAAGAAGGAAACTTGTTAGGTACAAAGCATTAAAAACAGGGATAATCCTTCAGAAGTAAAGAGAGTGCTTGATAAATTAAAGACAGAAGGTGGTGAGGAGATAAGCACTGTAACTATCACAAGAAAAAAGTACAAGGGAGACTCATGTGGCTAAAGGCTGAGAAGCCCACTGGACCAGATACATTGCATCCCAGGATACTCGAGTCATACAGCATAGCTGTTCAACTTAGTAATTGTGTCAGGAAGATGGGCTGAAATGTTGTCAACCTACGACGATTCTGGAACAGGGGAGATTAGTAAGCAAGATTAGATCTCAAGGAATATAGGGAGAATTAGCCAATTGGATACAGAACTGGCTCAAAGGTAGAAGACAGAGGGTGGTGGTGGAGGGTTGTTTTTCAGACTGGAGACCTGTGACTAATGGAGTGCCACAAGGATCGGTGCTGGGTCCTCTACTTTTTGTCATTTATACAAATGATTTGGATGTGAGCACAAGAGGTAGCATTAGTAAGTTTGCAGATGACACCAAAATTGGAGGTATAGTGGACAGCGAAGGACAATAGGATCTTGATCAGATGGGCCAATGGACTAAGGAGTGGCAGATGGAGTTGCTGAAGAAAGAGACCTTGGAGTGCAGGTTCATAGCTCCTTGAAAGTGGAGTTGTAGGTAGATAGCATTGTTCACTCAGAGCATTGAGTGCAGGAGTTGGGAGGTCATGTTGCGGCTGTGCAGGACATTGGTTAGGCCACTGTTGGAATATTGCATGCATTTCTGGACTCTTTCCTATCGGAAAGATGTTGTGAAACTTGAAAGGGTTCAGAAGAGATTTACAAGGATGTTGCCAGGGTTGGAGGATTTGAGCTATAGAGAGAGGCTGAACAGGCTGGGGCTGTTTTCCCTGGAGTGTCGGAGGCTGAGGCATGACCTCATAGAGATTTATAAAATCATGAGGGGCATGGATAGTTAAATAGGCAAAGTCTTTTCCCTGGGTTTGGAGAGTCCAGAACTGGAGGATATAGGTTTAGGGTGAGAGGGGAAAGATATAAGAGACACCTACGGGGCAACGTTTTCACGCAGAGGGTGGTACGTGTATGGAATGAGCTGCCAGAGGAAGTGATGGAGGCTGGTACAATTGCAACATTTAAGAGGCATTTGGATGGGTATATGAATAGGAAGGGTTTGTAGGGATATGGGCCGGGTGCTGGCAGGTGGGATTAGATTGGGTTGGAATAACTGGTCGGCATGGACGGGTTAGACCGAAGGATCTGTTTCCATGCTGTACACCTCTATGACTCTATTAAAAGTCTCTGTGACTTTAATATCTGAACTCCTTGGTGTCATATCACCCATGCTGGGGAAGCCTGTGATGATCATGGCTGGATAAGCTGGTAGTCAAGGATAAATCCTTATAAAAGATCAACCTTGCTATTTGGTTTCGGTGAGATCATCATAGAATCCCAGCATTGCGGAAGTAGGCCATTCAGCCCATCGAGCTGAAAATGTGTTGCTGGAAAAGCGCAGCAGGTCAGGCAGCATCCAAGGAACAGGAGAATTGACGTTTCGGGCATTAGCCCTTCTTCAGGAACCTGAAGAAGGGCTTATGCCTGAAACATCGATTCTCCTGTTCCTTGGATGCTGCCTGACCTGCTGCACTTTTCCAGCAACACATTTTCACCTCTGATCTCCAGCATCTGCAGTCCTCACTTTCTCCATTTAGCCCATCAAATCAGTACCAGCCGTCTGCAGAGTATCCCACCCAGACCCAGGACTGAACCTCGTGACATTTATCATGGCTAATCCACATAGCACATCCCTGAACACTATGGGCAATTTATCATGGCCGATCCACCAAACGTGCATTTCTTTGGACTGTGGGTGGAATCCAGAGCACCCGGAGGAAACCCATGCAGACACGTAGAAAATGTACAAACTCCACACAGTTACCAGAGGGTGGAATTGAACTAGGGTCTCTAGTGCTGTGAGGCAGCAGTGCTAACCACTGAGCCATTGTGCTGCCCATGAGATGTATTGAGTGAAGCTGCTATGGCCTATTGTAGCTTGGCATTTGGGAAGCTACAGAGAAACGTCAAAGCCATCCAGTCTTATAAATTTTGCAGCATCTGTTCATTATGGCTGTGATGTTGAGCTGTTGTCTTTCTACAGGATCCATACATTATACTTTGATGTTTAGTAAGGGAAATTACAGAAGACACCAGCATGCAGCTGAACATAATTTTATTATTTCAGAAATGTTGAAGTTTCATTTTATGGAAAGACTGTTCCAGGATTACTGTCACCTGAAAGTCTGTGTCTTCAACACATAAGATGCACAGAACTAATTGTCACTGTTGAATCAGAGTTTGTGCAATAGCAATTTGCATCATCTGGCCATTTAACTTGCATGAGTACTTCTGTTCGATTTATTACGTAAAGTTAATGAACAGTTAACTAGACCACTTTTGTGTCATCATTAAGTGTAGATTTTGTATGAAGCATTTGTCTTCTCCACAGGCAAATGATGCCTACCTTCAGATGGCCATTGGCAATGCTCCATGGCCCATTGGAGTTACCATGGTTGGTATCCACGCCCGTACAGGTCGTGAAAAAATTTTTTCCAAACACGTAGCACATGTATTAAATGATGAAACACAGCGGAAATACATCCAGGTTAGTCCGTTAAATCTTAAGTGAGAGGTTTTATACTGAACTGTGAAAGGTACTTTCGGCTTTTATTAGGCTAGTATGATTTAGTCATCTTTCCACATTTATTTTCTGGTGTAAATGGTCTTAGGAAAGGTACAATATCTGGCTGACACCAGTAAAGGAAAATCAGCTTTTGTATATTCGCTGACTCGCATTGGTACAGGAGATCAACAATCTAATATGTGTTGCCTCTAATGACACCCCAATGTTGTATGATATTATAGATGTAAAACACACTTTTTCTGAACAAAAGGTCAGTCATTTCATGATTGTGGTTTCTTGACCGTAGTTAGAAATGTTCAATTGCTTCAGTTACTTTCTGATTAGCCTTAGTTTATAGGCAGCCACAATTATCTTGATTTGGCTATAGAGAGCATTCAGCAGTGACCTTGGAGAAACATGTCTGGTTAACTCATTAACTGCACTCCATAAGCTTTACCTCTTTGTGAGCATCAGAGATCAGCTAATGTTTAAAGAAACTATGAAAACAATGATAAGAAACAAATCTAATATTTCACATAGCATTTGACAAGCTATGATGAAATTAAGAGGGAAGCAACATTGGACATTTAGCTTAATTCTGAGGTATTCACTTTAATTATGAACAGCTTGTGCAAAGTAGAAACACATTGTTGATAACAATTGCTTCGTAATTACAGGTACAATGAGTCCATTGAAAGACATTTTTGCAGTTTGTTGAGGGGGCACCAGATTCTGATTTTCATATGTTTGAAATGAACATTTGGCTGGTAGCTAAAATTGTACCTGTATTTCAGTATTGAATCTCCCTGATACTATAGAAAATTATTTACTGTTAAGTATGGTTAGAGCGTTGGACATTGTACATTGGAATGTGAATTGCCTAATAAATTTGCATGTGTCACCTTTAAAATTGTAAAACGTCTCCAAATTCCTGTTTGATCATTAAAACTTGTGATTCAGGAAAATGCTTAGCCTTTTAGATTACATTCATTTGCCAAAAACCATTGCCCCAATTCACTTTTCCTCAATGGTGTTCTTCCAGGGCTTGAAAAGGTTGATGACCATCTGCCAAAAGCATTTTCCAACAGATCCGTCAAAGTGTGTGGAGTACAATGCACTTTAACCAGCTAGCTTTTGAATGGAACCTTTTCTGTATAATTCCTGGATTGAACTGTTAAGAGTCAGACCTATCGGGAGCTGTAAAGAAGAATTTGTGGGACTGTGCAAGTATTTCAAACATCAATGAAATGTTCTTCAGAAAAGCACAAGCATTAAAGCTGCATGACCCCACAGTTGTGTTTGTTTAGTATTAAGTAACTTACAAGCATCTGCATCCAATTGTTTTTAATTACCCTTCTGGTAATTCAAACCAATTTTTTGATAATTTAAGTCTCGTCAATAGAAATATGCTCACACAGTCTTTGGGAAAATACTTTGAATTCAGGATTGTGTTCACACAAACTTTAAAATGTATGGTTATTGAATATGTTCTGTCATTGATGGTTTTGCCTGAATCATCTGTAAATTATTGTAACTTAAATTTTGAACTCAGTAAGATTTCAGCCGTACTTGGTGGCCATTACTGAGGATTGCATTCTATATTTTGCCCAGGTACTTGCCATTTTCATGACACCAGCAAATGATTGCATTTTCTTTAGCAGTTGAAGGCACTATCGACTCACATTTGCTGTGTCAATAATTGTGTACCACTTCATATTACATTCAAGTGCATTTGAGGCAGACTGTCCATACTAAATGTGAATTGGTATTTTGGACATTCTTCAAGTTGTTCTTATACCAAATCATCTTGCTTTGTGTTATCATACAACGCTTTTGTTCTTTCCATTACTTTATGCTGCCGAGTTTAAATTGTTGGCACTTGCACAATAGTCTTGGTTTTGTAAAAATACTGTGTAAATGTTTCTTATGTTCATGCTGTCTTGTCTTGGCTGCACCTTTAATGTCTGAAACCTGATGCTGTAAATCAGGATATTCTCTCAAAAATCTAATTTTAATATCTCATGAGTATTGTACATGGCTGAAATGTTTAAGCTTGCAGTAAATGCTCTTTTAATTTTTATGTCATTTCCAGGCTTCGAGGAGGAGTAGACAAGAAGTAGACAATAGTTCAGCACTTGAGCAACAGTTTTCATACATTCTCTTTATTCCATCCATTTTTATTTTTGGAGGATGTGCCTGGCATTTACTGAGGACCTTATTTAGTAACAGTTAATAGTGGCTATGCAGTTATATAAGTTGGAACATCCAAAGTACTCCACCTCATAAGTTTACAAAAGACCAGGAAATGCCACTGTAGAATCTGCTGCTGTTTGTGGCAGAGTAGTAGCAAACAGCCAACTATCTTTTCTATTGTCTTGGATTGTAGGATATACTGAATAAGCATCTGTTTTGCAATGAAATCTTAATTACAGCCAAATTTAATAAGCCAAACATATTTTGTGTCCGGATCTTTTGACTCATTGAATGTTGTGTATGGGTAAAATTTTAATTCCAGTCATAGAGTCACAGAGCATGGAAACAGATCCTTTGGTCCATGCCTACTTGTCTGCGTTTGGCCCATAACCTTCCAAACCTTTCCTATTCATGTACTTATCCAAACATCTTTTTAAATGTTGTAACTGTACCCGCATCCACCACTACTTTTGGTAGTTCATTTCATACATGCAGCGCTGCCTGTGTTTTTTAAAAAAACGTTATCACTTGTGTCCTTTTTAAAACTTTCTCCTCTCACCTTAAAGATATGCTCCCTAGTTTTCAACTTCTCCATCTTCGGGAAAAGATCCTTACCATTCACCTTATCTATGCCCCTCATGATTTTATAAACCTGTATGTGATGTGGGACAAAGATTGGCAAATATACTTCCAATCCTCCTCTGCCAATATCACAGACAAGGCAGGAGTTAAAAAGCAGAGCCCCAACAATGCAGTCCTGAAGTCTCTACCTATATGCTGTTCTCAGCTCCCCGGAGTGAAGTTCAAACTGCTAACCCCTTGTAGTTCAGAGACAAGTGCTGTTTCTGGACTGTGGTAACATCAATGAAAGCAAAGTCTGTGGCAATCTTATGGGTTAAGTCACAAATTGTGTGCAACAGCAATGTACATATTGACTGGCTTTCATGTAATCAGTTATCTGTAAGTGCTTTCCAGAATCAATGGCTATTGAATAGGAATTGGGTCATGGGTTGAACCCAGCTGGTGGTTATACTGGACAAGTCAGATCCCAGACATTATGGCATTTTAGACCATAAGTTTTAATTTTGAAATTTGTTTACCTTGATGGTTAGTTGCTGAACATATTCACAAGAGACTGCCAATATACTTCAAATGGACAACATCCAAAATAGTTGCGCACAAAAGGGATTAAAAAAACTATTCCAAACCATATTAAAGCTTTTGGATGTAGGTTTGCTCACTGACCTGAAAGGTTTATTTCCAGACGTTTTGTTACCTTACTAGGAAACATCTTCAATGGACCTCATGCGAAGCAATGTTGAAAATTCGTGTTTTCCATTTATATGTTTGGGTTGGTGATGTCATTTACTGTGGTGATGTTATTGTATTCCTGTGTATATACCGTGTATTCAAAAAGAATGAGTACCCAATGAACATAGTCCACTGATTTCTCAGCAACAAACTCAAACAAGCAAACAAAGCACGTCCAAAAACCCTAGCCACTCTCCCCTACATCAAAGGCATCTCAGAAATGACTGCCAGACTACTCAGACCCCTTGGCATCATGGTAGCCACAAACCCACCAACACACTAAAACAGCAGCTAATGAACTTGAAAGACCCTATACGGACAATAAGCAAAACTAATGTCATTCACAAAATACCGTGCAAGGACTGTAACAAAGACTACATTGGACATACAGGCAGAAAACTAGCCACCAGGATACATGAACACCAACTAGCCACAAAAAGACATGACCCCACCCCCATTAGTATCCTTACATACGGACGAGGAAGGACACCAGTTCGACTGGCACATCCTAGGACAAGCCAAACAAAGACACATACAAGAATTCCTAGAAGCATGGTATTCCATGAAATGAACCTTTCAGTTCAGTGAGCAAACCTATATCGAAAACCTCACCCTGAGCTACAAATCTTCTCAACACTCTATATAAAAGCTATTTAAAACTGTCATTACAATTATCAAAGATAATGTTCCAATTCTTTTACCCTGAACAATAACTTCACAGATCCTTAAACCTCAGTGTAGGATCACCCTGTTTCAATTCTAAACTTCCTTCTTCAATTGGCAATTAGTTTCTTTCTGGCTCTTGTCTGCCTTCACTCAATGCTAGTTGCTATATCTCTTCATGAGACCCTTAAACTGCTAACACTGCTTTTAAACATGAATTTCTAAAACACCTCTTCCATCGCCTTCCATTTCTAGAACTTCTTCTTACTGACTTTAAATCACTGCGGATCTCTCTTTCTCCTGAAAACAACAAATGCTGGAGATCACAGCGGGTCAGGCAGCCTCCATGGAGAGACAGCAAGCTAACGTTTGGGGTCAAGATAACTCTTCATCAGAGCTGATGTACAGTGTGGAGGGGACAGCATTTATGCTATATTTGGGGGGTGGATTGTAGAGTGGTGAGGGAGAAAGGATGTTAATAGTTCAGATTAAGTGATGGAAGTGTAAGAATGGCAGAACAATGGTGTGTCTAACTGCCAGACTGGAAATAACAGATACTCCCCTTGGGGTGGGGGGAGGGGAGAGAGGACATGGTGACAGAATGTAACAAATAAAGAAAGGGAAGGACTGGGATTTGGTTCACAATTTGAAGGCGTTGAACTCAATATTAAGTCCAGAAGGCTGTAAAGAGCCTAGTCTTAAGATGCAATGTTGTTCCTCCAGTTTGCAATGTGATTCACTGGAACACTGCAGCACGCTGAGCACAGGCATGTGATCAGGACACTGTGTTAAAATGACCGATTACGGAATGGTCAGGGTCATGCTTGCACACAGACTGGAGATGTTCCACAAAGTGATCACTCAACCTACATTTGGTTTCTTCAATGTAGAGTAGGCTACTTTGGTTGTAGTAAATACCATACACAAGATTGGAGGAAGTACAGGTGAAATGCTGCTTCGCTTAGAAAGACTGTTTAAGCCCTTGGATGGTGAGCAGGGAGGAGGTGAAAGGGCTGGTGTTGCACCTTCTGTGGTTACATGGGGAGGTGTTTGGGCCAGGGGCTCGGGGGGGATGTTGTTAGTGGTTAGCGAATGGGCTAAGGAGATCCGGAGTGAACTAACCCTGCAACATGCAGACAGGGGAGTGAGGGGAAGATGTTTTTGATGGTGGCGTTTTGCTGGAGCTGTCTGAAATGGTGGAGAATGATCCTTTGAATGCACAGGCTGGTGGGATGAGAAGTGAGGACAAGGGGAACCCGATCATGCTGTTATGAGTGAAGGGAAGGGGCAAAGGCAGAGCCACAGGTGATAGGTCATCAAATGCTGGAGATCACAACAGGTCAGGTACCATCCTGTTTTCGTTCTCCTGTCCTGAGTGCATTGCTGCTCTTGCAGCCTTTCTACCTGAATGACTCCCTTCTGTTTGGAAGAAACCTGCACGCTCTCGATCTTCTGGATGGTTCTCCTTTTCTGGAGAGAAATCATTTTTGTCTTTGTTTCCTTGATCTTATGACCTTTTATTGCTAAGCAATAGCACTTTTACTTTCTCTGCTACACTTGTTTTATACAGTTCAGAACTATCCACCTTGAGATTTTTTTAAGGCGTACTTTAAATGTACATAAACATATTACCAGGCATTCTGGCGCCACACTCAGAATTCAAACAAAAGCAAGCCCTTTCAAACGCATACAATACAGAGTTGCTTATCAAACTTAAAGCTAAATCTGGTCTTTCCATATTAAGACCCAAGTTTCCAAATAGAACTAATGCATCATGAACCTTCTCATAAGGCAGGAAAAATTATTGATTGAAGTTTTGATTAAGCATTAAGGAAGGGCACTGATATGGGAGGTGGTAGAAACTGATACAATAGCAATGTTTACGGCGCATTTAGACAGACGCAAACAGGCAGAGAAAATAGGGATGTGGGCCATGTGCAGGCAAGAATGGCATCATGGTCAGTGCAGACATGATGGGCCAAAGGGCCTGTTCCTGTGTTGTACTTTTGTGTTATGAGAGACACATGGCAAAGAAATTAGGTTGGCCAACATTTCAGGCTGAATGTTAGGAAACCCATTCTGGTTGTCTGGTCCACCTGAATGTATCTATTAGTTTTCCTTTTGATGGAACATTTTGATTTGAAGAAAAATTTAGAATATTTTAAATGGATTGTCAGGAGTTTTACTGGTACTTGGAATTAATGAATGAATTTTTATAGGGCACACTTTTGTTCTTCAAGAAAATCTTGACTGTTATGTGATATAAAATAAGGGAACCGTATGTTGTCAAAACTATATCTTTGTATTTTGTTTTTGAATGTGGGGTCTTCCTCCATTTTCTTCACCACACCCACCCCAGTAAGTTACCTGAAGCTAAGGATAGCCAGTTGTTTCCTCCCATCAGTTAATGTACACTGTTGCTTTAAGCCAATCTATCAGAGACTTTATAATCTGTGAACAACCTAGAGGAAAAGATTTTGGAAACAAAAGGAGTCCACATCAAATCCTGAAGACTGGTGACATTGAACTGCTTCCCCCAATACATTTTCCCTCCATTTGTAGCACCAACCTATTTGTCTAGCTGGGTTAAACATGAACACAAGCTAGCCACAAAAAGACATGACCCCCTCTCCCTCACAGCCCTACACACGGATGAAAAAAACCCACCATTTCGACTGGGACAACACATCTATCCTGGGACAGGCTAAGCAAAGACATGGCAGAGAATTCTTAGAGGCCTGGTACTCCAACCAAAACGCCATAAACAAGCACATAGATCTAGATGCCATCTATCAACCCCTCAGAAAACGCACAGGAAATGACATCACCACAAACCCCAGGAACCCCATCCAGGAGAAAGATATAAATAGAAAGCAGGAGACAACAGCTTCGCTTCACTTGGAGGTCGCCACTGATGATGTTACCTAGCCAGGTAATGAAACGTCTGGATATCAAACCTACACCCTAAATAGACTCATGTCAATATGCTATTGTTTGCTTGTGCTTAGAATCTACTTATTTGTAGTAAATTGAAATTCTTCTGAAGTGCAGAAACCTGGGCTGTGTTTTCTGTTAACCTGGTTCTATCAGAGAAGTGAACTTGAGATTTTGCATACTTTAATAAAATCCTTAACTTCATGATGTGTAACATCTGTCAGCTGAAATCTAATCTTTCCACAATTCCAGCTTTCCCTCTGCAATAAAGTATTTTCTAGCAATTAGAGCTAATGTAGAAAGAAAAGATGTACAGAATGCTTAAAAATATCTGTGGAAGCAAAACCTATTTGCCATAGCATCTTACTGATTTTGCTGCCACAACATCAGCAGTGGGTATTTCTACAGCACCACCAAAGTAACAATGTAATATGGTGCTTCACAGGAGCACTATCAAAATAAATCGTTCAAATGGCAGTCTAGTGATTCCGTCAGCAGTTACTGGAAGAGCAGCTTGCCATAAGTCACTGGGGAATCACACTGAAAATCGAGCGCCGCTACTCTCAGACTCATCACAAAACTTAAAACTTTAAAAACTACACAAAGATGCCCCAATTTCCCTGTCCTTTAGACCCAGGTTTCTGTATTTAACAGAACTCCAACCTACAGAGTCATAGAGTTATACAGCATAGAAACAGACCCTTCAGTCACACACGTCCATGCCGACTACATATCCTAAATTAATCTAGTCCCATTTGACGCATATCTCTCTAAACCTTTCCTATTCATATACCCATCCAGATGCCTTTTAAAGTTACAATTGTACCAATCTCTATCTCTTGCTCTATCAACTCATTCCACACACACACCACCCTTTGTATGAAAATCTGTCCCCTCTGGACTCAACTCTTTCTCCTGTCACCTTAAACCTATGCTCTCTAGTTTTGGACTGAGCTGTTTCTCGTGCTGGTGAGAATGCTGCTTCTCAGTTGTTCTTTTCTGGATGCTTCCAACGGTTTGTAAGAAGTATAAGTGGCTGGTTCAGTTATAAGAGATCTCCCACTTATCAATGAAGAGTCACAGCTCGCAGCAACTGTGCAAGGATAGATAAACCAGTTTTCTTCAGGTTCAAAGTGGCCTACTGTGGAGAACAGTAATTGGCTGAAAGTCTGAAGGCTCCCCTGTACAGTCCCAGCCCCAATAGCGTTATAGTGTCATACAGCACGGAAACTGATCCTTTGGTCCAACCACAATCCCAAACTAAATCTAGTCAGTCACCTGAGAACTGACCTACATAACATTTGGCAAACGGAAGACCTTTGATTTGCTAACTGGTCACTAATCCACTAACTGATCCACTGCATGTTACCAACCAAATCTCCTTCAGCTCCAGTTCGTCTGTAACCTTCTACGATGGCTGCTGTGTAAACAGTACTTTCAATGAGTGTCAGGTTAATTCTTTCAAAAACATGTCGAAATCCTTGCAATTCCCAGTTTTAAAACAGTTCTCATTTCAGTCCACAAATAGAAAAAAATAAAAATAAGACACATACAAGTTGATAAAAGACTGTTGAGCGAAACTTTTATTTTCGACATGCCGTCTGACCTGGAGAGTATTTCTAGAATTATCTTTTTCCATTATTAATGATAAACAGAGTTGCTATCTGGGCATATTGAAAAAATCATTGCAAAAGTGTTATTTGGATCAGTACATCGAATTATTGCTGTCTTGCATACATTATGAGTAATCTAACTGTTGTAAAACCTTAATTCACAAATAACAGGAGAATATTGAACTTTCCAATGGATCTGACCTCCAGTTAGATATTTCATAAAGAATTTGCAATCTAATAATAGACAATTTCATGCTAAATAAATGGACTTTTGTCAATATTCCATCTTGGGATGTAGGCACTACTGCCCATACCGAATTGTTCTTGAGAATATGGCAGTGACCAATCTTGAATATAACTCCCATATTACTTTGGGTCTGGAGTGTCTAAGGAGGCAGGGCTCCCTCCCTAACCAGAAGGGTTTTTAACAACAAAATGATAGTTTCATTGCTAGATTTTATTTCTGAAATTCCGTAATTGTTTTACCCAAGTCTCACTAAATATAAAACACAAGAGAAAATGTAGATTCAGTTGAAGAGGAAATACATTTTTCAATACGTTCCATGTAACCTATGGAAAATAATTCAGTGCATTTGGATTTCATTCATCCTCCCATGATTGTTCATCTTGTTTCATTTCTTGATGGAAAGAGTTGATGATCTATTCCCATGGTCCATCCAAAGTTATTCCAGACTTACAGCTACCTGGGTGAACACAAGCATTGTTACCTTTAGCAGGTGGGAAAGTCCTTTAACTTTACTACTTGGCTGAGATCACGGATTTGTTTTTTAACTTAATGCAGAAGCAGTTATGCTAATCTGAGATGATTTATTTGCAACTCTTTTCCATAAATAGTTATTTCACATTTAGATGTCTGCAAGAATTTCAAACACAATATTTGCCAAGTTATTATAGATAATGCAGAAAATAAGTGGCGCAACTAGATTAACCTCTCATAAATGAGTTAATTTATAGTCGAAATGATCCCTAGTGACAATAACACTCCATTGCAATTCATGGAATGAAGCCATTCAGAACAAGTATAGTCTGAAAAAATGTTCTCACGACATTTTTTACGTAACAGTTTCCAGCTGCCTCTTATATTTGAAGCCAGCAGCGGTCTCTAGATTGCCTCCATGTAAACTTTTATTATGACAGCTGCTTTATATCATGAATCTTGTTTCCTCACAAATGTATTGGTCAAACTGACACCTCAATTAAAGCTGAACAACACTGAACAAGATCCATTTGATTTCTCATCTGTGGTATAAACCTTTCCCCTTTTTGTTTCTTACCCACACAAGGTAGTTGCTCAAAGAGGCAATTCATTTAGTGTAAATAGCAACCATTTCACTTCTTCCTTGTTGAACTATAGCCATTAAATTGTCTCATGAGTTGTTAAAAAGGAAAGTTGTCAAGCGTAGTTGGGAGTAATGTTTACCTGAGTTTCTCAGGCTTATGTGAGCATTTTTCTTTCAACAAGTTAAATAAAATGATCTGAATGTTGCAAGGTCAATTTCAGATGAGGTGCTGTACAAATTACAAATTATAAATGTCATTGAGAGTTAAAACAGATGATTGCAAAAGTGATCAGGAATCTGTTACAAAGTTGAAGTTTTAATTTTGCTATATTAAAAATTTTACTTTGCAAGAGGTTTCTTCCACACTTCTCCAACTCAATTGTAATAGTTTATTCTGCTAAAGCTGAAGCGATGTCAGAAGTCAGATGACACCAGGTTATAGTCCAACAGGTTTATTTGAAATCACAAGCTTTCGGAGTGCTGCTTCTTCATCATGATGAAGGGGCAACGCCTTTGAAAGCTTGTGATTTAAAATAAACCTGTTGGACTACAACCTGATGTCATCTGACTTCTGACCTTGTCGACCCCAGTCTAACACCATCAGCTCCACATCAAGACTAGAACAATTTTAGAGGTATCTTGATTTGTTCTGTGGTCAGTGTGACACCCAGTGTGTTTACCAAATGCTTTATTTTAAAACAAATGAGTGGATAATGAAAGGCAGTTTATTTTATAATGCTGAAATTTAAAAACATTTTTGTTTTATTTTTAATAATTCTCCAACACCCATGCAGACAATGCTTCCCAAAATGTTCATCTCACAGAGTTCCCTTGTAAGTTTTTATACTAGAGAGTTTGTATGAAGAACACAATACTTGTTAGTGCAGTAGTGAGTTGTTCATTTCAGAGACTCAATTTGATATTAGTCTGTCTCCTCCTATGGAATTACATTTGAACAAAAGAACAGAACCTAGATTCAAATAAAATTGAATTGTTGTGTTATGGAACAATAGTACAAATGTTCAGAGTCTTTTTAAAGTTGTATATTTAGTTTTCAGTTCATTATAATTAGTAACTCAGTTTTTAGTTCATTATATCATTTTAGTTCCCATTTTTAATTAAAACTTTCTCTGAAAGTTTATCACAAAATGTGAAATAGGATCAGGAGAGGATCATGCAGCCCTTCCAACAAGCACCCGAGCTACAAATCTTCACATAAACTTTGAACTTGCTATCCCATTCAATATATTGATGGTTGATCTTGAACCTTGTTCCTGCCCAATCTCAATCTGTCTTGAATCCCAAAAAACCTAACGATCCATTGAACTCCGTCTCGAATATGCCCAAAGAGTAAACACTGATAGCCTTGAGAAATTCAAAGTCTTACAATTCTGTGATTAAAAATATTTGTTATCTCATTCACAAATGGCCAAACAAAGTATATGTATTATATTCCATGCAATTCCTCCTCTCCCAACCTCCTCTAGCTTTAATCTCCTAGGCTCATTCTAATATAATCTTCACACTCCAGGAGTCAATCTATTGAAACTTCACAATACCTGTTCTCACAGAAATACGATCTTAGACATGGAGACTGAACTGTGTACGATAATCCGATTGTGATCTCCTTCTATTGTTCCATTCTCAAGGCGAGTATAAACAGTTTATAAAGACAATTTCTAGCATAGGTATGGAAGAGGTATTTATAATGAAAGAGTTGACAACCAATTTGTGTCTAGTTAGCTGTGTAAATGATCAGCCTAATGGAACCCTATTTTGTTTAATTAAGAATGCTACAGGATGGCTCAAAATTGAGGTGTTGTCCCATGGGAATTAGTTTTGCATTCTTTTAGCAAATAATTGACGATCTTAATTGATTGTGATCCCTGCAGGGAATGAAACTTAAAAAAGACAAATTTAAACTTCTGGATAGTAGCTGAAAAGACAAGACAGCAAGATTTCATATTTCAAAACTTATATTGTATTAAACAGATGACAGTCACTATTGAAATAACAATATTTTTATCAGCAACTTGTGCTTTAAACTCCAGCAAAGAACATTTCCCTATTATTTTTAACCCCAGAAAAAACGCTTCACAAGTGTAATTTATACTGCTGATGCTTGATCTTACTGGACTCAGGCAAAGGGATTCTTAGCTCCCAAATGTATATATCTTTTCCTTTCCATTACCAACCTGGCAACTTGTAATCCCAGAACGATCTTTCACAGTGAGGGTTTCACCTGGAGAGTTTGCCTTTAGCAAGAACTAGATAAATCTTCTTGCCTCATTACAAATTCTCACACTCTTGGGCTTTTAATTTCAAGTGGGGATTCCCTCCTGGATCCCAGTAGGTTTCCAGTCTCCTGGAGTTACGGGATACCTCAGAAGACCTTGTCTTCTCAAGCTCTATCCATGGAAATGTGAATCACTTGGCCTTATATTCAGGTTTAACTGCATTATAGACCCCAACTCTCTTTTATCTTGAAGGTAAATGTGCAGTTTAAAACGTGTCATTCTCCACACTTCCTTGGGATTTTGGAGAGGAGCAATGTAAAATGGGGAGCCAATGGCCTCGTGATATTATCATTAGACTGTTAATCCAGAGACCCAGGTAATGTTCTGGGGACTCGGGTTCAAACCGGTAGATGGTAGTTGAACTCAATGAAAATCTGGAATTAAAAAATCTAATGATGATCATGAATCCATTGCCAATTGCCGGAAAACCCATCCTGGGTCACTAATGTTCTTTAGGGAGAGAAGCTGCCATCCTTACCTGGTCTACATGTGACTCCAGACCCACAGCAATACGGTTGACTTTTTACTGCCCTCTGGGCAATTAGGGATGGACAATACATGCTGGTTTAGCCAGCAATCCCCCCATCCTGTGAATGTATGAAAAAGGATGCTGCTGCTATGAACCGCTTACTCTCTTTTCCAGGAAAACCACTCTTTAATCTTTAACTGTTACATCATCCAGGCCTGTAGTCAGTAGAATTCAGAATGCATTCCATGATCCTCAATTCAGAATGCATTTCATTTTATTCTCAATTAAATATACCACCTCAAAACATGATAATCATATGCACCTCATGTTTTATAAGATCTAAGGATGTAAACATCCATGATTGCAGAGGTCAAAAAAGGGCCCCCAATTTTGCAAATATCTAAACTAGCAAATTAAGTGCAGGCAGTTGTATAATGGGTCTTACATTCAATACAGTATGGACATAGTTGCTGTATTGACTAAGGTAATCATTTTTAACGGGACAAGTTTATGTGAAGAAGGTGTTTGGTATGCTTTCCTTTATTGGTCAGAGCATTGAATACAGGAGCTGGGAGGGCATTGGTTAGGCCACATCTCTATGACTCTATGTTAATTTGCAGATCCTAATTCAGTAATGGGATATTCTTGTCTTTCTGTTCATGCAATTTTGTAAGATCAAAATATTTTTTGTGACATCGGTTTATTGTGAAAATACAGACCAGGTGATAGTGAATCAGCAAGCAGTTTCCATTGCATCAGATGTATCTTCTGTTCATCCTTCACTGAAAACATATCATCTACTAAATGTAGGGTATTTATAGCTGCCTGCTTGCTTCTTTTTGACTCTCATTCACAGTTTAACTCTAACTCCTTGCTTCTGAATAAAACTTCACTAGCTTGCTGCTGTGGAAAGAAATTAATATCAGCTATTAACGTTACCTTAAACAGTACATGACTTTTATCATATTACTTTTAATAGTGTATGACATTTATTTCCATAACTGTTCCCAAATGCTTGGTTATCTTGGTTGAATTTGACATTCATACCTAGGAGAATCTAATATTTGTGAACCTTGGCTTGCCTGCACGAGATTAAAACAAAGTATTTTTCAGGATTCTAAATAATCGTTGCTTGAACAGGCACGGCTGGATAATTGGTGATATGTTTGCGCTCATGTCGAGGTAATTAAGTCACGACGGTGCAAAGCTGTGTCAGAAGTTGTGCAGGTCCCGATAATTTTCTTCTACAATCAGGTAACTTCTCAAGGTGTTCAAATAAACACGTGATCTATGAAGGATTAAACCGGTTTAAATTGAATATTTGTGTTCAGTATTTGACTATCCCAAAATAAATTGGAAATTATGTATGATTGTTACAGATTGTACTATTTGAGGTGGTTTGGTGCAGAATATGTGGCCGCAGAATCGCTGGCCAGCATATGATGTAGAATGTTAGGATCTGTATAGGATAGAAGCAGGCCATTCAGACCGTTGACTCCACAGCAACCCTCTGAAGGATATCCCATCCTCCCTACCTCTGTATTTCCCACAGTCAATCCACCTTGCCTGCACATGCCTAGTTACCAAGCACAATTTAGCACAGCCAGTCCACCTAACCTGCACCGTTGGAGGAAGCCAGAGCACCCGGAGGAAACCCACTCAGACACATGGAGAATGTGCAAACGCTACACAGACAGTCGCCCGAGGCTGGAATCGAACACAGGTCCCATGCACCTTGAGACAGTGGTGCTAACCACTGAGCCACCGTGCTGCCCCATATGGTGATAATGTCTCTGGGGTAGTAATCCAGAGCTCTGAGTTAACGTTCTCGTGTATTGGTGCAAATCTCACCAAAGCAAATAGTGGAATTTGACTAGCAGCCTCTGACAGTTGTTGCAAAAACACATCTGGATCACTTTAAGGAAGTAAATCTGACAATGTGGCTCCAGAAACGCAGCCTTGTGTTTTATTCTTTTAGGATATGGATGTTGCTGTCATTTATTATCCATCCCTAATCGTTGTGGACCTAAAGTCACATGTAGGCCAGACCAGGCAATAAGAGCAGATTTCCTTCCCTAAAGGACATCAGTGAACCAGATGGTTTTCCACAGTAACCAACAATGGTTACATGGTCACCATCAGGTCAAGTAGTCCAGATTTTTATTGAATTTAAACTTCAATTTATTGAATTTAAACTGTAATGGCAGGATTCCAACCCATATCTCCAGAGCATTACTCGCAGCTCTCTGGATTGCTAGTTCATTACCAGGATACCACACTGCCTCTATAGATGACGCTTAACTGCTCCGTGGGCAATTAGGGATGGGAAGTAAAGCCAGTGATGCTCAAATCCAATAAATGAGGTAGAAAAAAACCTCCTCTGATTCCCTACATGCACGTTTCTACTTTTGATCATGCTGTTCGACAGTAGGATAGTGGGATGGAGGAGTTGGCACATAAAAAGAATTGAAACATTTTTTTCACAAGGAAAGCAAGAGAATCCAAGGCCATGCAACATCAGCCATGGTCTTGTAGACTTGGCTTGTTGTAGATAGCATTCGATAAGGCGTGGATGCAAGTTACTCACCATATTGTCAACCAGATTGGAAAGACCAATGACAAGCTGAAATTCAACAAGAGGAAAAAAAAGTTCTTGCGGGGCTAAAGGACAAAAAAAGCTGCTATGATGAAAACGGAATTTGCTGGACAAACGCAGCAGATTTGGCAGCAGTTGTGCAGAGAAACACAGTTAATGTTTTGGAAACTGGTACAGGTATTACTCTTCTTCAGAACTGAAGTTTCTGGAAAATGGTGCTTTTTTAATAGTGTTGTCAGAGGGGGGCAGTTGAACAGATGGTGAGTGTGCCCAGAACAAATAGATAATAATAATAAGGAAGTGATAGAGATGTAAAATGGGTGTAAATGTTAGCTGTAAAAAAGAGACAATTGGGTCTGCACTGCTGAGAGCAAAGCCAAACAAGCACAAACAAGACAGGGCCAAGGGATGGACAAAGGATATAAGAGGACAAAATACAGAGATCATACTCTGAACTTATAGAATTCAATATGAGTCCAGGAGGCTATAAAGTGCCTGAGCAGAAAATGAAGTGCAGTTCTTCTTGCATTGAGCTTCATTGGAATAATGCAGAATGGAGATGTTATCCTGAGAGCAAGATGTTTTATTCAAATGGTAAGCAATTCTGTTTTAAAAATTAAAAAGCTCTGATGTTTTTTCTCATAGTGCACATCAGCCTGTACAGTTGTGTAAGACATATCCTGGACAGCAGGGACAAGTTGGGCTGAAGGGCCTGTTTCGATGTTGTGAACCTCTATGACTCTACATCCAAGGCAGCTGTGAATTGAAATCCCAAAACCGTTTGTGTAATAGCAGAAACCCTAAATTATTTTTAATTCATAAAGATCCAGAATCTAATTTAAGCACTAGAGGGAGCCTGTGCTTCAACAGTATTTATTAAGAGAAGCATTTTTCAATTTTCATTTGAGCATTGAATTGAATCAAGGGAAGTTTAACTGGCACAAGCAGGTGGGATGTTCCAAATGCATAAACAGCAGTTACTGAAATTCCAAGAAACACACTGCCCACTTACTAATCAAAGCTGATTTAAGGTCACAATAAAGTGGTGAATATTTAAGACTGAAGAGGAAAGTCTTCTCTCAGAGGGCTGAGAGTCTTTGGAATGCCTTGCCACAGAGAACTGTGGGGGCAAAGTCCTTGTGTATATTTAAGACTGAGTTAGATTGATAGCTAGATAGATGGATAGATGGATGGATGGATAGATAGATGGATGGATGGATTCTTGAAGATTCAGGGTTACAGGGAAGAGGCAGGAAAGTTGATGTGAAGAATGATCCCATTGAATCATCCATGATCTTATTGAATCACTGAGCAGACTCGGGGAGCCAATCAGCCTACTCCTGTTCCTATTTCATATGGTCTTGCACACCAAATATTTTCAAATTTTGAGAAGTCATCAACTTGACATGAGAACCCATAACATTTCCTTTTTCCATTTCAGGCAATGAATTCCCTGAAACCCACATTTCCAGTGAATCTGCCATGAAGAATTTGAGAGAATAGGAAAGGCTGAGATGGATATGGGCCAAATGCAGGCAAACAGAGCTAGTTTAGTTTGGGAAACATGGTTCAGCATGAACACATTGGACCGAAAGGTCTCTGTCCATGCCATATGACTCCAATATATGTCATTACCATGACAGGAGTTGAAGGCGTTTTGCCCAAAACATCGATTCTCCTGCTGCTCGGATGCTGCCTGACCTGCTGTGCTTTTCCAGCATCAAATTTTCGACTTAATATTTGAGAGGGCCATTCAAAAGTCTGATCACAGTGGGGAAGAGGCTGTTCTTGAATCTATTTGTATGTGTATATTCAAAGCTGAGAAAGAGTAATGGAATCAAGGGTTATGTGGAAAAGGCAGGAAAGTGGAGTTAGAGGTTATCATGATCTCATTGAATGACAGTGCAGACTTGATGGGCTGAATGGCCAACTTTTGTTCCTGCTATCCTCTGTATGCAGTTATGCTTCATACAGTCTGTTGCTGTATGCTCAGAAGTGTAAAGATCTCACATCGCTGAACTAGATGGAGCTTTTCAGCAGTCAATGGAAATTTCATGGGTTTTATACCAGATTTTTGAAAAAAACATTAATATAAATCCCTCCACCTGCAATTGGAAGTAAGGGGCAGACTTGAACCCTTGTCTACACAGAATTAGCCTGGATCCCTAAAATAGTGTCATGGCCACTATATCAGCATCTCCCCCAATGATATTTAATTATACATGTCAGATAATCCACATTAGCTACAACACTTATAACCTTTCAATTTTCAAATTATTTATGCAGTGAAGTGTAGAGTGGAACTGATTTGCTGTCAGTGCCAGATTACCAGGAACAAAGGTCAAAGTCTATTTTATAGTTGTTACATCGCACAGACAATGGAGTGTCACCTATTGTTGGAGCGTTTTGAAACAGCATTTAGACAAATTGCAAGTTCGAAGTCCTTCAATCACAGCTGAAGCCTCCATTCTGTGTCTCAATGAACACCATCTCACTAGCATTTCAAAGCTGTTCCTCTTTCGAATATTAAAACTGTATGTAGAGGATACATACTCAAGCTTTACTCAAAGTCAATAATCCTCACAGTGACACGTCTTTTTTTGTCAAGTATTTTCACCCTCAACACTCCCCACATTACTGGTTTCTGATGAGCCAAAGTCTTGGTCAAAAAAGAATGATATCAGCAGCACTTTAAGTTCAGCAGCTAGCCCTGTCTCCCAGTTGCCTGAATCAAAGACTTTACTTTGACAGCATCACCAAGAAAGAAGGAACTTACATTAAAATAGCGCCTTGCACATCTTCAAGAGGTTCCAAAATGCTTCTCAACCTATGATTTATTTTTGAGGTTTACTGAATGTCGTGTAGTCAAATACAATAGCCAGTTTTCCCAAAGCAAGTTCCCACAGACCGCAATGAGATGCATGACCCATTCAGCTGTCCGGCTCGTGTTTTCTTTGTGGGGATTACAGTTGGACAGGACACTGGAAGAACTTTCCTGCATTTCTTCGAATAGCACCAGTGGTTCTTTCTCTCTGGAGGAGACCAAGGGAGTTCTAATGTTTCACCAGGGAGGTGATGCCTGTAATGAGGCAGAGTTTGACATAAGGTGGCACGCATCTAGAGTTGTCTCAAGATGAATGCACTCCCAGAGCAGGCTGATGCTTGTAGCTAACCATGAGACAGGTCATGTATGTGACAAGTCCATTTACAAATACCACAGTCAAATTCTCATAACATTCAGTAATAATTTATTTTGTTAATTTCAAGAACAACCAAATTCATTATCTTGAAAATGCTTCATTTAAGAATTGTTGACAACACTGTTCTGCAAAATGTAAAGGTACTATACAAATTCTTAATACAAAAGGAATAAATTAATCGCAGAATTACACAATTCTGCATTTTCTACACCATACATAATCTTCTTTGATTAAAATGAAACAGAAACCAGAGGAGGGGCAGGAGGAAAGAAGGACATTTTACATGCTCTTTTAAGATCCACAGCCATTTTCTGGGAGCAATCTACTGAATTAATCATAACTACATTGCTTTAATTTACACAACTTGTAAGAAAACTATTGACATTTATAGGTGTAAAACCCTACAACTATTCTAGTGGTAACTGTTTGTTGGGTAGCACCTGAATCTGGTTTGCTATGTCCAAACTAAAACTAATACTGATTTAGAAAACATATTGGAATTTTAACATTTTGCACAATGGCATCTGAAACTGTGTTTAGAAAAAATTCAGCCTCACAATGAATGTATGGTCATGTTTGTGAACGTCAGCCTCTCCGATAACTCAACATCAATTCTTCCGGGTCCACTCACAAAGACAAACAGTGCTGTCTGGGGCTTTTTTTTCAGCTTGCTGAAGCAACCCTTTCTTGTCCATGGGACCACACACAATGGTTCTGCTTCAGCCTTTTACTAAGCAGTGTTCCCATAAGCAGGCATTCTTGCTGCTGTCTCCCCCCACCTCCCCCTCCCCCTCCATAACCACCACTCCCCCCAATCTCCCCGCCACCCACCAGCCCTGCGCCAACTCCACCACCGTCCAGTCAAACAGGAAACCATCAAATATTCAGAAGGAGAGAATTAAAGAAAATAAGCTCCCTTTTATATTTTTGGCAAGATCAGTGTCCTGTTGCAACAGTCACCTTGCTGTGAAGTCTGTGCTCCACGGACTTTGTGAACTTTCCGTGCCAGCCATTAAATTATTTCTGATGAGTACTTCATGGGAAAATATTTTTTAAAACTTTGTGAGGCCTTCTAAGGGTTGACAACTCTCCAAGGTCTTGTGCCATAAATCAGCTAAAGTCCTTGAAGAGCATACACGATCGATGAGCTGTTTTGAAGCTTAGACTAGGGCTGGAATTGTACCATTATGCAATATTTGTCCAGTCCAGAAATATGCAGATTATGTTAACTCTGTGTGCTTTTGTTCTGACCATTTTTGATATAATTAATGTAGTAGCTACTAAACCACGCTTCTGAGTATCAGGAACAGTTCATCAGCCTCTGTATATACTATCCACAAATATATTACAAAACTCTGTTGCTTTATTGTAGGAAAACAAGCTTTTGTGCACTCTGGCATGTCTTACAGTGAAGAATGCATTTTCAATATCTTTAACATATTATATGCCAGAGCCATTAATGAAACAAGAGATTCACAACTTTTTATTTGTCAGGTAACCAGTGGTCAATGTCTATCCAATTCTTTCCTTTTAGCTTTTCATTGGTCTTTGGTAATATTCAAGTAAACTTGGTTAAATTCTGAAGTACTTTATTATTACACTGTCTGCATTAGGGAATAAAATAAAATCATGCACCAGGCTTTAAGCGCAGGAGGTCTGGTGCATATGATTCACAGTTTAAAAAGCAGTGTTGTGTGTTATTCATAAAGACCTTAGGACTGATGGCCAGTGGTTACCTGAGGGACTGCACAGTCTGCGGTACTTCAATTAAGCTTTGTCTTGGTTTTGCGGATTGACTCCTTCTGTGAGCGAGCTCAGAGCTGAAGTTGCTGGTTAACGACTGTGTGCAAGAGTAAGGCAGTGACAAGGGGCAGTGAAGTGATCACTCAGGGGTGTCAACGTTTTGTACTTTGATTTGAGGTCAGATGTCAGACGAGAGTTCCAGGCTTGGCATTGTCACTCCCATACCACTGAACGTCTGCCAATTCTGAATAGAGTGGGGAGTCCATGTAGCAAGTATCCTGGTAGGGTCTGCAAAGACAAGAGACTCAAGTCAGGGAATCAGATTATGTCTCAGAAAATCCTTAATTTCAGTAAAGATACATGAAAAGATGGTGTGAAGGTCCTGCACAATGAGATCAAGGATCATGGCGATGACATAATTTGACACTTCTAGCTTAGAGAAAATTGTGTTCTCTCAATCTATGCTGCATTAAAGCATACAGGCCTTTGAGCTAAAATGCGTGCTTCGTCAACGCAAATTTGCTGTACCATGATTGACGAATTGGGGATGCTGTTCCTACAGCACAAACTTTTAAAACATGGCTGTGATGCAATAACATCACAATCCTTAAAACGCTGTTTCTAAAGCACAATTTTTCTATAACACAGGGTTGCACAAGAACGTAACCATCGCGTTAGGGAAAGACTCACTGTACACTACAGGGAAAGCAAGGTGAACCCATACCAAAGAATCTCTCTAAGACCAGTGCCGGTGCTGCCTGGGCAAGTTAGCCTTGAGGGCGAGGTTCAGAGTATGGATTCACACAGTGTGAAATAACTCAGCCCCATGTAAGAAACTGGTCAGCTGGCCAAAGTATTGGGCAGCCTCAACAGTTGACCCTAAACCTCTGAGCCACATTGACTGGCATCTTTGAAATCCTATAAGTCCTGTCTCATAAAGCAGCTGGAACACTGTAAATCTAGCTTGGCTTTCTGTTGTGCAGCTAACCCCTATCAGTTATCAGCTTGATGAAAAACAGGGTGTCCTTTGAAATTCTGTAATTTCAAACACAAAGCCACCTTGTTTGAAAACCTGACAAAAAAAAAGTGAAACTTTTCCAGGATTTCTTCTTTTCACAGCAGTTTGAAATCAAGACGTGATTTTCCCTTCTTTTGGGTAAATGATATGTCTGAACTAAGGTTTGTCAAGAGTTTGCAAATTCCTCTTACATATGGCTCATTGGCATCCGCTCTATCCTTCGGTGACAATAGGACAACGTGACTGAACGCTCTTAGATCATAATACAGACCAGGCACAACACACATATTTAAAGTGTGCCAGCTGCTTATTGGTTAGCAGTGACAACCTTTCACTTTGCCTCAATGAATCGACCATGAGGACCATCTCTCAGAATGTTAGACACAACCAATCAAAAACTGTGCCATTCAGACTCCTCAAGGTCCAACCTTGATGGTCCATTGTGTAACACATGGAGTCAGACAGATCAATATTCTCATGTGAATCAGAAGGAGAAGGTGTATTCTAACCACCTCAACAACAATCTATAAAATCACCTCAGGAGATTGATACAAAATAAACCACAGAATTCACTGACTCAGTTTCAATTACAGACAGGAAGCTAAATAACTAATGGTTTCCGAATGGGATTAATTTTGCCCTGTCATCATCTAATGGGATTGAATAGAAAGTGTTTGGATTTTTATTTTTGGAAAATAACTGAGTCAAATCTTTAACAATAGCAAACACAGAAATTTCTGGAAAAGCTCAGTGGGTCTGGCAGCATCTGTGGAGAGAAATCAGAGTTAATATTTCGGGTCCGGTGACCCTTCCTCAGAACTCAGAAGTTCTGAAACGGTAACTCTGATTTCTCTTCACAGATGCTGCAGACCTGCTGAGCTTTTCCAGTAATTTCTGTTTTTGTTTCTGACTTACAGCATCCATAGTTCATTTGGTTTTTATTGAGTTGAATCTTTAGTATTTTCAGGACATTTAAAATTGAAAAACATTGCTTCAGTTCACCAGGCATGGATTCTTATTCGTTAATGAGGTATAGGTATATATTATCTACCCCTAACTGGCCTGAAGGAGGTGGTAATGAGCAGCCTTGCACTATGAAGACATGGCTATTGAATTGTGTCACAGCCTTTCACAGCAATTGTTGGTATAATTTGATGGTGTTACTAGGCTGTTTTAAAGGGAATACAGTATAAGGGTTAGCCACATTGCCTTTGAGTCACATGTAGGCCAGACCAGCTAAGAACAATAGATTTCCTCCCCTAAAGGCCATCAGTGAACAGGAGGTGATTTTACCACAATTCAGTGATTAAATGGTCACTGTTACCGATAGCTGTTTATCCAAGATCATTGAAGCAAATTTTAATTCCTCAGCTGCTGTGATTACCCTAGAAAACTGGTACAGGCGTCTTGTCCTGGATGTATCCACCAAGGGAGTCTCCTCCCAGTGTACAGGCAGGGGTTAAGGTCAGACCCTGGTAATTTCCCAAGTGGGGGGTTTGATAGGATCAAAGTGGGCAGTAGTTTCAGGCTAATGTCTCTACACTACACTTTCAAGCATAGAGTAAGTGTTAGGCAATCAGGTGCACAATAATTCCAAACAAACCTTAAGGCTCAAATACTGAACACATGACAGGAGACAGTGCAGCAGAAACGAAAGTGAGGTTCGGACCTTCTGGTAACCGGGATTGGAAAGGAGAAAAGACCAAAGTTAGGCTAAATGCCTAGTGTCAAGCCACACATTGCATTTACTTCCTGAACCTATTGGAGTGGCTATGGTAATAAAACATCTAAAACAAAACACTGGACTGTTGTCTCAATTTTATTTCTGTCACGTAGGCATGATTTCAACAAAGCTCAGAAACAAAAATAGAAATTGCTGGAAAATCTCAGCAGGTCTGGCAATATCTATGGAGAGAGATCAGAGTTAACATTTTGGATCCAGTCACTCTTCTTTTGAATGTTCTGAAGGTCACTGGATCCGAAACTTCAACTCTGATTCCCCTTCACGGATGCTGCCAGACCTCCTGAGCTTTTCCAGCAATTTCTGTTTTTGTTTCTGATTTCCAGCATCTTTCGGTTTTCTCCCCCTTTCAGTTTTTATTTATTCACTCATTCATGGGATGTGGGCATCGCTGGCTGGGCCAGCATTTATTGCCCATCTCTAATTGCCCTGAGGAAGTGGTGGGGAGTTGCCTCCTTAAACAGCTATAGTCCTTGGGAAGTAGGGACAGTGACAGTGCTATCAGAGAGGGACGATAAGAAATGAACTATCCCACACACAGTTAAATGGCACAAAGACAGACAGTGAGGGGCGTAATATCACATAACCGATTATTACCATACCTCTACTTTACAGGGCTTTGGTGAGTTGGCGATTGGGTCTGTTCATCGTGAGGTGTGCTCGTTTCTGTTGTACCTCTACAGAAAGGCAGGTGAAAAGAGGAGCAGATAAGACTGAATATTAGTAAAAAGAAGAAAGCAAGGAAAATGTTAGTTAGAACTGATAGTTAGGAAACTAGCAAGAAACTTAGTGATTCCATTTTTTATTGTTAGAACAGTGAAGAATTAGAAGATAACATTGAAACTACTTTATGTTACAGTAATTCTGTTCAGATTTCAACTTCCTACACCTTCTAGAGACATTGAACAGTGACATAGACAACAAAACAGTGACTCGACACCAGTTATAACATACAATAATTCTTCCTGTGCACCCTCACCCTTAACTCTGTTAAATTGGTTCATTTCCTTTCAAAAGGTTAAGTTTACCAAAACTGAATCAGATTTTGTTAAAACCAAAATTTGCAGCTTTTCATTCCTACACCAGAAGAGTGGGGCGAGTGGGGGAAGGGCAGCAATTATTTTGTCATGTTGGCTCTCAGCTAGTCACACCCTCTTGCCCTTTCTCTGAAACCCTGCACCTTTTCCCCTCTTCTAAGATACTTATCCAGCTCCCTTTGGGAAGCTCTGATTGTATCTGTCTTCCACACACTCTCAGGCACTGAAGATCCTGAAGGATTTCCTCATATCTCCTTCAGTTTGTTTGCCAATGACATGAGAGTGATGTTCTCTACCCCCCTCCCCCTCCCACCCATCCACCAGAAGAAGCTTCTCCTCTACAGAGACTCCTCATTAGTCTGAACGCTCTTTGTGAGGTCCCTTATGGTCTGTTCGCTAAGGAGAACAAGTTTGCTGAAAAAAAGACACATTTTATTGAAACTTTCCACCAGCAATAATAACAAAGGGAAAGAAACATTTATATTGTATGAGAGGAGAGTGCTGATTGGCTTGCAGTGAGACTACTGATTGGCAAGTGGTGGCAGATTTGTAGAGATGTTGCCATAAAGAAAGCACCAGTTAGATGTTGTTGACAGTTAACTGCCTAGTTTTGTTTAAATTTTAAACCAGGCAAGTTGAATCGGATTTGTCAAGGCATTTCCCTCAGCATTTGAACCAGGGAGTGTCTGTCAGCTGCTCTGTTGAGTTGAAGCAGGTATAGAACATGCACATGTTCTTTCTGGGTAGAAGGGGTGGGGTCTTGTGTATTATTGTATGTAGCTGTTGGTACTTGCAAGTAAGTGTTTCTGCCTGATAATCCAAAATTGGTTGTCAGTGTAATTTGCAGCACATTTGGGATTATTTAGTAAATGCTGCTCAGTGATAGAATTAGATCTAATGTCAGACACTGTATTTTGGGTTTTGCAAACGTTGGCTGTTTGGGGTCACCATGGTGAATGAATAGAGCAGACTGTATCAAACAGCATATGCCTTTGGCCGGTTGCAACAAGCAAGACTCTGACTACACATAACAAGCTGGTGCTTGCAAAACCCAAAACAAAATTATATGTGTCTCTTTTTTCCAGCAAACAGCAGGTTCTGTACTATGAGATGGCTATTTGTAAACCACAGTTTTATGGGAATTCCTGCATCGAAACAGTAAATTTTGTATCTACAGAGGGAGTAGATAATTGAGTGGTGTCATTTAAATGAAGGCTCCACAACTGAAAGAGAACACTGCCTTCACTGATGCACCTATACCATGATATCCTGGTATCAGACGGTGAGAGCAGGGTTTGGTGTGTAGTTCCAATGAGGGTGTGAGAATATAAAGTGGATCATGTTGACTTGGCACTCCATTTTACACCTATCTCAGGTTTTGTGTGCACAACAGTCATTGGTGTGTCTCATGTTATTGGAGAAGGATAAAATAGTCCAAAATACACAGCCACAAGGAAAGTGAGGACATTGTTCCAGGTACCTCTTGTGTGCTCTGTACTTACTCATTACAGAGACATAGCCAGAAACAGAAATTGCTGGGGAAATTCATCAGATCTGGCAGCCTGAGTTGAGATGGAGACAGACTTAACACTTCAAGCCCAGTGACTCTTCTGCAGAACTGGACTTGAAACTTTAACTCTCACTACAGATGCTGCCAAACCCGATCAATTTCACTAGCAATTTCTGTTTTTGTTTCAGATTTCCACCGACTATAGGTCTTTGTTTTATTTTAGCAGAGACAGAATTTTTGCCTGAGCAATTATGTAGCCACGGATGGTGCTTATAACACACAGAGCAGACTGGGGGATGGTCCCTCCATAATAACAAAGATGGTCCCTCCATAATAACAAGCGACTGTGGGATCATTCAATGAACAATTTTCCAACTTGTGAAAAATCAACAGGCTTCATTCAATCTTGCTGAAGATCTGTGATATGAGTTGGAACACTCAGTTTCAAATATTTCATTTACAAGTTGCAGTTTTTCTTCACTGGAACTTTACGAAAGTTACAAGTTTGAATTCTGTAACTTTAAATATAGGTCAAGTTTAAACTGTGGTTGAAATAAAATTCACATGCTCCAATATATTGAGTGCTCTCTTTAAACATGTTATCTTACTCCTTTCAGACACAGGAAAGAGTTTTTGAAAGTGCTACTTATTAAGAAGCTTTTAGGAACAGCAGGAGACCAGAAGAAATGAGAGGAACCATAGTGTTTAAATTCTGAAGATGAGATTAACATAGAGATAATGTGAAACCAGAAAATACTGGAAATGTACAACTCCAGTTGTCAGTATATGAAAGAGGAAGCAAGGCCAGACTCATAAATCTTCCTATTTTGCTTTTTGAAGTGTCAAAAGATACTGGGACCTAAGGATCTGTATCTCCTGGTTTCTGTAATCTCTGGAAATTAACTGCCTTTAATACTCGTGGTCAGAACTCACACAAACACCAGGTTATAGTCCAACAGGTTTATTTGAGATCACAAGCGTTCGGAGCCCTGCTGCCCGGTCAGGTGAAGTTACAAAGGAGTAACGCTCCGAAAGCTTGTGATCTCAAGTAAACCTGTTGGACTATAACCTGGTGTTTGTGTGATTTCTGACTTTGTCCACCCCAAACCAACACTGGCTCCTCCACATCATGGCTTTAGTACTCATGAAGGAAAGTTCCAGAACATGTATTCCCTTTGAATTGGTTTAAACTTTTTAAACACCCTGGGAGGGAGAGGGTTGACTTGTATTTTGACTGCATCAAGTTCAGCACCTCAATACCACAGGCCGTTTTCTTTCAGACACTGCTAGGTACACTGTGCACTTCCGATATTTTCTGCTGTGACTATCTCACATGCTAAACAAACGTAACAGCTCCAACTTGTACGAAACGACTGGGATGGAAATGTGTTGCTGGAAAAGCGCAGCAGGTCAGGCAGCAT